>NC_136816.1:53195881-53472767 GCF_951394365.1 Tetrao urogallus | reverse complement strand
AAATCCCTTGCTCCCTGGGGACATTAGTCTGAATTCATACCTTGCCAAGTAATTAGTCCCAGTAAGCCATGCGAACATTCCCGTGCAGAAAGAACACCAAAATATTCTAGGTTCATACTGGTTTTGAATTGTAAGAAATGCAAAGAGCTGGAACCTCCTGCTCAATAGAATAGGTGGGAATTTAATCTTTTACAGTAATGTCTTGCATGGAAAGAGGCTCTTCACTACCATCTGGAAGTTTTCTCCTTGACAGCCAGTCCACAGGTATTTCAGCAGCATTTATGTAGCACTAAACAGGCAGGCCTCCTGGGTCTTTGTGACTGTAGACGTCAGACTGTAGCTGAGTAATTGCATAGTGGGCACAGAAAGGACAGAAGAAGAGTCTCCTCTAAGGGCCTGCTGATGCTCTCCGTTTCTCCCCCACTTCCTATGGAGGACATATGAAGAGCTCCAGCTGACAGAAACAGTTTCCATATTGCTGTGGTGGGTGCTATTAGGGAAAATTTTTTCATCCCTAAGTACAAAGAAGTTGATGGTTCTGTTGTCACCTATTTGTAGATGCCTTTTTTGTTGTTGTTGTTGTTGCCATTTTTGAAGCTTTATTTTTTTAGAAGCAGTGTCCAATCTCACAGTCAACTGAATAACTTTCAAGGAGGGGTAGAAGAAGTAGGTCCAGGTCTTCACTTTCCCAAATTACCACTCTCCATACATGCTACCTTGTGTTTTGTGGCTCACATTTTCCAAAAGTTTGTGGCAGGCACTATTCAGCCCCACAGGAGCTCTCCTGGAAACCCAGTCCCTTCTCTGAGCATCTCAAGCGGAGCACAGCAGCTATGAATATTCAGTTCTGGAAGAGGGAGAAATTAGAAAAAAGGAGTCAGCTCCTCAAAAGCATTAGCTGTAATGAGCAGCCTGAGTGATGCCAATCCTAACCCAAAATATGTGTGCTTTTTCAGGCCATTGGTACTTGGGCTGCTGCAGGGTCTCTGTGCTTTGATCTGTCTGCAAGGGAATTAAAATGGCTTCTCCATTGGCAGATCCTAATCTTCCCAATACCCATGGCAACCGTTTGCTTGTCAGGAGCGGGATTCTCTGTGACTTTTGGGAACCCTTGAGACAGGCAGAAAACAGTATGTTATGATGCTGTCAATCATATCTTGGGTAGTCACATCCCCGGCAGGTGCAAATACCCCATCTGGAGATTCACACTGGAAACAGTGTCCTGTTTTGCTATAATCTGTCCTGGATTGGGATTTCACAGTGTTTTGCCTGCTCAACAGACTGATTTATCTCAAGCAGTCTGATAATCAGACAGTGCAGTTTACAGTTTTAACAAGACAACAGTTAACCCAATTTAACATGTCTTTAGACAGTCACAAGTGACAGGCTTCTCTGGGATGGGGAAAGCATTTAAACAAGTTGTCCTTGTTTGGTGAGGATGAAATAGAATTTCAGCTCCTTTGTTGGAGCATGAATGCTGTCAAGGGGGTGGGATGTATGAAATACATTGAGTCATGAAAGGGGCAAAGATTCCCTTTCAAGTGGAAAAACAAACTCATGCTATTAAAAGTGACTTTTTCTCCTCCTCTTTTTATTTCTTATTTATGTCAGCAGAGCTAATCCTTCTCAGTGCACTGCTCAGATGAAATATAGCTAGATTCCTTTGAAATCATAAACAGGAAGATCTTTAACTGTGGGAGTGGGCTGCTCCACCAGAGGTGAAAAGTTAAATGCACCCTGCAGCAATTGTTCAACTCATAAAAATTAAAAATAATGTCTTGGTCGCATACATTCAAGAATATCATGCAGAATGATTAATGTGCAGTCTTCTTTAGTCACTCTTACCTCCTTCACTGACTCCCCTCAAAACATGATTATCTGCATTTCTTCCTTGATTTTTATTATTTTAAGATAGCTATCTCCATACTGCCTTGACTCCAGATTCTGAGCACAGAGAGCAAGAGCACAGCCATCATGCCTCTGCACTGATCAACGTAGCAGTTATGCAGCAAGGGGTCAATCAATGTGAGTGAGGACAAGGGGACCGGTGCTGGGACAGCTGCACAATTGAAGTCGCCATCTACTCAGGATAAGAGCAGGCTTCACAGACTTTCACTTCCTCTTTGTACTGGATGCTCTCATTAGAACATGTGGCAATAATTATGCTCATGAAACAGGGAGATTTGTGTCTGCTAGTTTTTTTGGTGTTTTTTGTTTGTTTGTTTTGGTTTGGTTTGGTTTGGTTTTTTTAATGTTGTGCTGCAGAAGCCTTTCCTTAGGTAAAATCTTCTCTTTTTTTGGATCATGAGAAATAAGCGTACCATCAATTAGATAACTTACAAGTGGATCTCACAGGACACCTTACAATGGCTTTTATTCAGAGGGTTTTATTTCTTGACCTCTAAAGGCATTTTGCTTAGGTAACTTCCTACAGAACTCTACATGTACAACCAAATCCTCTAGTCTCCCACAGCTCTGAGAGTACCTGACAGTTCCAAAATGTGGCCCATCCAAGAGAGATCTGCATGCCAAACTGAGAGCTAGGCAGAAAGGGTTTTGAAAGTAAGACCATAAGCATGCAACATTACTGCAAGATGTAGCATTCCAGGCTTTTCATAAGTTGTCAATAGACAGTTCCTTGGAAAAACATCTATTTAAGCACATTTTCTCTAGTTTTCAGGGCATAAAAGGTATTTGGCTTGTTACTAATATCTGGATTTGTCCTGACACTTCTCAGAGGAAAGCATATCTGAATGTCCTCATGAAGACTTACAAACTCTTCTTGTGGTGGAAGCCATGCAGACCATTTAAATCAAGATGAAAATCAACTTTTTACACAGTCTAGTACTCTTCCCTTGTCCAAGGAGAAGAGTTTTAAACTAGAAGAAGGGAGATTTAGACTAGATGTTAGGAGAATTCTTTGCTCAGAGCATGGTGAGGTGCTAGAACATGTTGCCCGGAGCAACTGCAGGCACTCCATCCCTGGAGGCATTCAAAGCCAAATGGAATGGGGCCCTGAATGGCCTTGTCTGGTGGCTGGCAAAGCCCCCCTGCCCACAGCAAGGAGTTGGAACTTGATGATCCTTAAGGTCCATTTAAACTTAAGCTTTTCTATGATCCTCTGATTTCTTTCTTAGCAATCTGCACAAGACCTAGACACCTTTGTTTGCCTACATGTACACCTGCCTTGCTCAGTGCACGCTGGAGAAGACATTCAACTACCCCTCCATAAGGTAACTAAAACCTTTGGTACAAAAGAAGCAGTGTTTATTGGGGGCAGTACCATCTCATAGTATTTAGTGGTGTTGTAAGCTTGACAGAGCAAACTAGGTTCATGTGTACAAGCTTTGGAATAAAGAAGTTAGCACAAATGTTCCCCTAGGCATATGGTACTTTTTATACATATAACACTGGAAAACAAGCTCTTGTTCCAGCCAATATTAACTTTAAATTTAGTCCTTTGCTTTCTACATCAGTACAAAAATCACTGGGCCGTATATTCAATTTACTCAGATCCATTCAATCCCACTGGTGTCAATAGCAACGTATGGGTATCAATCAGCCACACAGGACTGAGTAATAATCTCTGCATATTCAGATTTAAAGTCTTCTTTTTCATGTTGTTCAAGTTTCAGCTTGGTAGGAACTTTGGTAACCACTACTTCATACTCTATCTAGTTGTAAAGCCTTAGGATATTAAAAAAAAAACTTTCAACAATCTGAACAAAATGTTTAACATCCTATTGATAAATCAACCAAATACAATGTGTTGTTCTGTCCACAGTCCAGCTAGAACATCTGTTTTCTTGACTGTATGGTACTTAGCACAATGAATCATTTACCTCCAGTCATTTGCAGTCCCAGCATGTTAGATGCCTAAATCATAGGAAAATTCCAGGCAGTCTCCTCCCAGTATTCCAGCCACACTGATCTCTTTACTCCCACAGCAAAAGTAGTGGGCTTTGCCTCCCTCCGTCCCTCCCACCACAAAACTCCCAAGACCTGTAGTTTACAAAGACTCCCTTTTTGCCGGCCCAAGTTATTGAATGCAGCTTTTTTCAAAATACTTTGTGGGGTTTTTCTGGTCTCTGTAGCTATGCCCATATTAATAAATAAAATTAATGAATAATAAATAAATAGATAAAAATGAATAAATACAACTGGTTGCTCTCCAGCCCTCACAGTGCAGCTCACAAATGTCCCTCTCTACAAATCATTCGAATAAGTCCTTTCTGGGAGCCAGGCCTTACCTAGGTCATGGCCCAGGATGGTGCCAGCTCAGGCAGGGGAACAATCATAGGAGGGTATCAGGAAGTGGGGGCACTGCTGAGCCTTCCTGGGTTTTCTGGTGCATGCAGAGCAACATCTGATGGCAGGTCAGCTGCCCACAGGCAGGCAGACTGAGGGCACCACCAACAAGGTAAAGAATCTATCATCTGGAAATTGCTCTTATGCAGACTCCAGTCCTTGGATGCAATCGAGGCTCCATAAGTAAGGAACAGCACTGAAGGAGTGCCCCCCTGACATGCAACATTTTCTTGTCTCTCCATAGGGATTCTCAGAATGTTTTCTGTGGGGATGTAAAGCAAAGAAAAGATGGGTAGAAAACAAAGGTAACAAGCTCTTGAGACAAGGATGTATCCGGACCTAGAGCAGACATCTAATGAAATTAGCACAAGGGATTTTATTATTGGGGTCTCTCCCCAGCCCAGGCTCTGCCCTGAGGAAAGCATTCCTTTTCCTTTTCCTGCCCAGGAAGGGAGCAGGGGTCTGGGAAAAGGCCAGGACTGCTGAGGGATGCCTGCCCTACATTCCTACCTAGAGTCCTCCAGCACCAAGGGGCAAGGGAGGCTGGAGAGAGGGGTAAGTTCAGAGACCCATGCTATATCCCAGCCAGATAGATAAACATCTGGCTAGGATGCCCTGCTCCAAATTTTAGCTGGCTACCCCAGTCTGAAACACTACTACAGTTTGCTTTGCGTGGAGCCCTTTCAGCAATAGCTATGGCAACTCATTGAACTCTCCCCCAGACTGAAGAGGAAGTAATTTAGATTTTCCGTAGCAGAGGTTTTTAGAGATCTTAACTATAAGCTCCTGGGGAGTTCCCAGCTGTATGTTAGGCTGATCACAGAGCAAGATGCTGTTTATAATCTATGGTATCAAGCACTAGCATGGAACAAGGTTAAAAGTTACAGCATTGCTTAAGCAGTTTTCATGTATCTGTTGGGTTGGTCTGATAAAACCAGGGCCTCCAGCATGTAACTGAGGACCAGAAAATAAGTAAGAAGTCTCAGAAACAACAGCTCTTTGAATGTTGCTGGTTTCTGTTTCTTGCTGCCTTTTCTTCCTTGCACTTGCCAGAAACTTGGATTCCAGCTCATAAGAAGGAAAGTCCTAAATATCTGATGACAAAGAAAGACAGTAAATCTAACAATTCTGAGGCGATTCTTGAGACACTTGGGGAGTTTAATTCATTAAGTGGTAGAAATACATAGTTTGGTATCTAGAACAGTATGAAAGCTTGGAGTACCACCAACACCAAACAGGAGAGGAAAATCAGATAAACTGTTTCACAGTTGCACTCAAAAACACTTTGAACTTCAGCCAAAAGTTCTCTTTTTCTTTAGAAAAGCCAGTTCTCCCATGGCTAAATATAACCCAGGACGCTGCAGATAGCTTGTGTGCTCTATACAGCCAATTCACCAACACTAAGTTACGCTGCAACCACTCCCTTTTTATCTGTCGATTATAAGATTATGATATCTAAATCAGAGGAAAGATGAGGAAAAGCAAGCTGTGTCCCCAGGGATAATTTCTGCCCTTTTCAAGATGCATCACTGGTGGAAAGGGATGTCTGAATGAAGGGGCATGCACAGTTTTAAAAACTGCCCCAGGTCTCCCAGCAGCTTCTGCCTGGCATTCAAGCAGTTGCATAAGTACTGCACATTGCATGAGGCAGTAGCTCTATTATTTACGAAACAGCCAAATAAACAGTCATATAAAGCCACTGCAAATGGTCAGAGGGAAAAAAAAAAAGAAGAAATGTTTGCCTTTGGGCAGAACACCTTGGCTTCTCCAGTTCCTTTCCACCAAGCAGTACATGCTCACTGCTCAATCATTTGCTGGTTGCTGGGGAAGTTCATGCCTCTCCTGTCATTTTCTCTCTCCCTCTTTCTCTCAGTAAAGAGCCACAACCAGGGGCTGACCAACCTCTGCTCTAGCTGCTGATAGTGCTCCTCAAGGCTGTGCAAAGCTCACTTGCTGTTCTTGGGACACCAGAGCTGGTTTTTGCAACACAGCATGTGACTGTCAGTGTGTATTGATCCACTTCTCAGGAATAACTGGGGACAGACGTGGGCATCAGAAAGATAAACTGATCTGCTGTTTTCCATTTAAGTAATTTTTTTTACTCACTGACCACTTTCCCAAAATATATAATTTTAGTTATTTTTACATAGGAAAAATGACCTGGAAAAGGCGTTAAGTTCTCCAACATCAGAAGCACCAGTAGTGCATAAGATCTTTCACAGACTGAAGTGCCATTAGGATTTTCCCTCTGTATTCCTGTTGAAAGTGTACTCCAAAGCAGAACTGCTCAGAAGCTGGAAGTGAAGGGGAAATAAAGATGAAAAAAGAATACTGTAGTATAGCATTGTTATTGTTTAAAGCAAGCTGATGTCCTAGCAAGGACATCGACAGGCTGGAAAGGTGGGCCCGGGTGAACCTGATGAGGTTCAACAGAGGTTCTCCTGATGAGGTTCCTCAGATCACCATTTTTAATTCTCCCAGCTCAGTAGGATTTGATAAAGTGATTAGCCCAAATGCTTAACCTCAATTCTGGGTGTTGCAAATTGCTTCTCCTGGAGGAGAAATTAGCATTTTAGTCAAGACTTTTCTCCATCACAGTCTGATTTTTCTTACACAGCATCAATAAATGTCTCCAGCCAAATGTGCATGAAAACCATACTTTACTTTGAACTTTTCCTTCATTGGATACTCCCTCTGTTTTGTTGGTAGCACCTATGAGCTCAACTGGCACGTAACAGGAGGCATTGAACTGTTCCCTCATTTAATCCTTAGCAAGGTATCTACTAGCTTTTGTAGCATATAAGTTCGGTCACTGAAATAAGACATACTAGAAGTCACTTATTTTTCAATCTAAGTATGTTAAATGTCATAAGATCCAAAAATCCATAACACCCTTTGTCCATCCTTCAATAAAAATATTTCAACACAAACAGTTCCAAAGCTGTGGGATCTCATTTCTTCCCACTGCTTATCCAGACATTAATTGGACTTTCCCCTTCATGTCCCACTCCATTATTTGCTCTCATGTATCTCATACTGAGGGTCTTATCAAAAGCTGAGCAACCAGTTATGCTTTTGATACGGACTGCCTGACATGCCCCACTGCTCCTGCTTCAGAAGAAAGTCACACACCTGATTCCCATTTACAACAACATAGCCTCACAGCGTGCTGCTAGGATAAAAGGATTTAAAAATAATTTACAGCCATTCCAGGGTCCTGTTACAGAGACAAAGTAGGGCCAGTGAAAATGACAATTTATATTTCTGACTTTGAACATATCATCTATTTCATTTATTTTAGGGTTGGTGAATGAGTAATGTCTTGTCCCAGTGGGAGCCCCTAGAGGGGGATCTGGAGGATCTACTACCCACAGAATTTTTCAAGTAGTTCTGTGACACATCAGCTGGTATCAGTCATCTGATCTCTTGTAAAAGAGCCTTGAAAAATGACTTTCCATATCATCTTTCTCAGCTCACCATGATACAGCTTCATTCTCTGTATCCTACTCTTCTTAAATGGTCTTCTTGGCAGGAACCAGAGCAACACATACTGTCTCTTGGTCCTGAGAGACTAGAGTAATTTATAGCTATTATTTGCCCTAATATCTTTGGCTCCCTAACACATATACCGTATAACTTTTTGATTTCATCTTTATGCGCAGTGTAGCAATGTCTGCTCCATTCCAAGGTACTTGTTATGCTTGGATGGGTGTTTCATTTTACATAGGAAGGAGATTACTGGGGGAGCAGAAGGTCTTCGCATTTCTGCTTGATCACGCAAATTTTACTTTTTCTATCACCCAGACTGTATGAAGGAAGCTATATAAACAATGGAAGGCAATGCCAATGTATCTCTTTTGTCTTCATGGGAAAAGCCAAGATCCACTTTGAGAAGATACATGCCAGAGACTGAGCTTGGCAACTGGTGCAGCCACGCAATGCAAACACTCGTCCTTTCTATGGGAGAGAAAAACAGAGCAGGGAGATACCTATTTTAGGATGCACTTCTCACATTCCCAACACAGAGCAAGATGCTACTGGAGTGCTAGCCAAAGAATATGAGGACTAGTGCAGTGGCAGAAGCATTTTATAAATTAAGGCAATTCAAAGTCCACAGATCATTATGGCAAGCAAAGAAATTAACCCTGATTACTACCAGAGACTAGAAACCAAATGTCAAAGCAAAGGGCATACAGCTCCTTTCAGAGCTGGAGGCTGTCCAGCTGACTATGAAAGCAAAGAAAATATGGTGCAGTCTCAAGCTTTCAGATGGAGAACAGGGTTAATCTACTATAAACAAAGTATATCCAAATTCAGGAAAAAAAAAAAGTATCCAAATTCAGGAAAAGGAGAAATCAGATTTCTCTTACCCAGTAAGAATAGAGAATAAAAGTTAGAAAATTAAGATTTGAAGCCTAATATTGCCTATTTTCAGATGCATGGTAAATTGAGCAATTTTGTTTCAGGCTTTCATTGCTTTTATGCTCTATGACTTTAATGCTCTAATCATTTACCAAAATGGAGAACTGTTACAAAGGAACAGCACCTCTCTGGTCTAGCCCCTTGGGTGTTATCCTGCTATACAGTGGTAGCTGCATTGCTAGCTCATCTCAGAATACAGCTTCTGCTGAAAATTTGTTTCTGGCAGTATCCCCACACTTCTGCTACATCGCCTCATGGCCTTGCCATGGGACAGAAGATGCAGTCTGAGAGACATCAGCAGCACAAGGAACAGCCTGATGTTCACAGAAGAACATCGAAGGTAGGCATGGAAGGCTTTCAGTCCAAAAAGCAGCTGTTATCTTAGCTTGCACAACAGCTTGAGGGAGAAGCCAAGAGCAAGTTTAAGATAGTTATTTTTGTTAAAACTTAAAAATAGAGAAGTGAGCCAAATCCATAATAGCTAGGCTGTGCACACTCACATGTGTGCCCTCCCACAGACACTCAGTTTTATGTGTGGTGTAATTGCATGCCTCCACCAGAGAACAAGGGCTGAAAATGAATCTGCTTTGATGGCAAAACTACAAGCATATTAAGAACAAAACTGATCAGAGAAAAGAAATCAGTTGTCATAAAATCTTGGCTTGTGCAATTACTTGGATAGAAGATCACCAAAATAAAAGCAAGTTTTTCCAGAAAACAATTTTGGTGATCTAGTATATAGTGTTCTTCCAAGTCAGTACTGAAGTCCTCCTCCAGCAGATGATTAGAAAGAGCTTCTTCTGTAGAAGAAAGTGCTCTTTGAAAGGTCCCATGGCACCTTATTCTAGAGGAGGAGGTATTAATTAAGGTGTCTGGTACAAAATCCATATATTGACTATTATATTCAAGATGCTTAGTGTTTGTCATTTTTATTTTTCTCTCCTGAATTACTAAGTTTTGTTGATGTGCGCTCTTCAGCTGCTTCCTAGATTTCACCCCGGAAGTGTCTGCGTGCATTGAGGAGAAAAAACACGTTAACGTATGCCTTCCCAACACTCATGGGTGGCTTATGCTGATATTCCAAGGGACACTTCTGTTCCACAGATTTGCATTTTACAATTAGCAAAGCAGTTTTTCCAAGCTTTATCAGGCTTATGCAAAATAGTATTGGAGTTCAATCTGCATTCATCTTCTTACAAAGTCTTAGCTCCTAACTTAGCAAAGTACTTCAAACAGGTTACTGATTGCACTGATCTCAACCCACAAGTAAAAGTAAGGCTTTTTCATTAATTGGCTACATCAGCACTTTATTTGTCTGACCTCCATCTAAACATGCTTCAGAGGAGCCACTGGAGTTTGTAAATGACTCATGTCTGTCTAAGGAACACTGAAAACTGCCTTTGTCTCATTTATTCACTAAAGAGCATGCAAAAATCCCAACCTCAATGTAGTCAGTGCATGATGTGACTGCAGCTGTGATGAAATTTTGCTCCAGTATTATAATTCAAGTGTACCTGGGCTTTTTCTTTTGATTAGTAATACTGCCCGTCTAATCATTTATATCAAATGCATAGGACGAAAGCTGAGCTTCGTCTTTAGTCAGGCACACTCATAAAATTCTTCATCTGTTAGATTTTTGTTACCCAATGAAATAGTGCATTGCCTGTGAAAATACTCTTAAAGCAGTTGTCTCTTTTTTGATCTGCAACATTATCTCAAGCTTTCCTAACACCATACTGAAAAACAAGAAACAAGAAGAGCTTGCGCTGGCTATATTAAGTTTGTAACAGCAGTAATAGCTAAAGTAGCCCCCACTGTATCAGTCTAGAGACTAGTTTAAAAGGGGACAGTGGCTATCTGCTGTTCTTGGTGCTCCCACCCAGCTGATCCAGGTGCAACAATCAATGCCATGTCAGGAATGCTTGTCTTGCATTCACCTGCTGCTCTTAACCCTGGCAGGAGCTCTCTTAAGTGTTTCCAGTGCTCACATACTGTCCTTCTTTAAGTCATCACGAATATCTTCTTTTTGCACCTCGACCCCATGCTACTGCCACTGCAGTGGTGCCAGTTCAGCATGCCATCCTACTGTTCCCTCCCATCCCAGCGGTGTGGGTTGGCTGCACTCCACTGTGGGTTCCCACTCCACTTGCTGTCAGTCTGGGGTCTCATCTGCACTTGGATGCTGCATGACACCATGCAGCCCTGTTCCATGCCTGGATTTTGAATGCTCTGTCTGCTTCCACAGCTGAAATACTGAAGCCCTCTGCTTCTTGAAGGACTCAGACACATTTGCACCACATCCCACCCTCTTGTTTAATTGCCAGGGGGTAACAGATGGCTCCAGCAGGCAAGGCATGGCAGCCACCTGTCCTGTATCAGCACCCAGCACACAGGTTAGAATGCTAGGAGAGGAGAAAGAGGGATGTCGGGACAAACCCAAAACAACAGCAAAATTACTGTCCATACAGCATTTGCTTAATGGCCTTGAACCTGTAATAATGCTGATGTTGTTAAAAAGAAAATGTAAATGGAAAATCTCTTCCAATTTATCACAAAAGGGAATTAAACATACTCCTCAGCTGTAATGGCTTGTGAGATCATCACAGCTCATGTCATGTTCTCCATTTTTGTCCTCCTTGAAGAGATAGTTTACTGTAAAAGAAAAGTGGCTAATGAGCAGATTATTATTATTATTATTATTATTATTATTATTATTATTATTATTATTATTGTAATTAAAGTCATGCATTTTTCCTGTACTAACAACATTTGAATGTTAGAGAAATAAAATTAACCTCTATTTCCCAAGTTCTTGTGCTATCAGGTGTTGGGTTTCTGATGCTCTGCACAGTGTCTTAAAAACAAATTGTGGAAAGGTGCTTTCTCTTCTGACCACCACTTCCTCATGCTGAAAATAGTCCAGCCAGGACTACCCAGGAAGCATGCATCCATCAAAGCACCTTTACATTGGGCTAAATGGGAGTTGGCCATCCTAAAAAATCAGTTAATAGTGCGGTTTGTATTTCCTTGTTGCTGTTTGTTTTCTGGCTATCCTGTGTTAGATACCAATCTCTGATGCAATTATCACCTCTGACAGTTTGAGGATTGTTAATGCTTTTGTTTTTTTAAAAGATAGAATTGCTCATAAAAAGAAAAAAAAAAAAAAAAGCAAGGTTTGATGCAACAGCATGATGCTGAAAAGCCATAGCAATCAGAAATCAGCACAATGATTGTACCCCTTGCATATACACACATAGCTCCTTCCACCCAAATGAAGAGACAATTTACACACCCAAATCATGTGGATGATCATCACAGGAATTCTGCATCATCAGCAAAACAAAATATCACTGCTGAGGGCCATGAGGCCATGAGCAGGCAGGGGAATTCAGGAGACTTAGTGCCCAGTCTGCTCCTGAAGCTTCATACCTTCGGTGCTGGAAAGCCCAGAGAGGGGCAGACAGCCCTTGGCAGTGTTACAAGCAGGAGCAGGGAGCTGCCTTCTCAGGGAAATGCTGGGACCAGCACAACAATGAAACACATCTAATTCCCTTGCATTAGCAAGGGAAATAGTTTCTCCTTTAAGCCAACAAGCATGCTAAATCTGATTCTTAGGAAATTATACTGAAGAGCTACAGAGACATTGGTGAGGCAGGAAAAAAGAATCTTGCCTCCCCAGTGGGGTAGCAGGAGGCAGAAGCCATGGGTACTGTAGCTGGGGCAACACTGCCTACACTTTTCTTTTAGACAAAGAAAGGATTTCCAACAAGCAAAAAACATTTCATGCCCCCCATGAATCAAATAAGCTGAGCATCAAGGTCATATCCCTTTCAACCCCTACAATTCTGTGATTCTGTGATATCCAGAATGGTGGCAGGGAAGATCTGCTGTGTGCATTTTCAGCCACTTTTCTGCTCTATGATAACATATTTGTAAAGTGTCCCATTTCACAGAATCATGGAATCATAGGGGTTGGAAGGGACCTCCACAGATCATCGAGTCCAACCCCCTGCCAAAGCAGGTTCCCTACAGCAGGTCACACAGGTAGGCATCCAGGCAGGTCTTGAACATCTCCAGAGAAGGAGACTCCACCACCTCCCTGGGCAGCCTGTTCCAGTGCTCCGTCACCTCACTGTAAAGAAGTTCTTGCACATGTTTGTATGGAACTTCCTGTGCTGCAGCTTATGTCTGTTTCCCCTTGTCCTGTCTCTATACACTGTAGAAAAGAGTCTGGCCTCACCACTCTACCCCCCACACCTCAGATATTTATAGACCTGGATCAGGTCCCCTCTCAGTCTTCTCAAGACTGAACAGACCCAGTTCACTCAGCCTTTCCTCATAGGAGAGATGCTCCAGGCCCTTCGCCATCTTCGTGGCCCTCCGCTGGACTCTTTCCAAGAGATCCCTGTCTTTTTTGTACTGGGGAGCCCAGAACTGGACGCAGTACTCCAGATGAGGCCTTACCAGGTAAGAGTAGAGGGGGAGGATCACCTCCCTCAACCTGTTGGCCATGCTCTTTTTAATGCACCCCAGAATACCAAGTCAAAACTAGTGTTATCCCAGAACTTGAAACTCCTCCAAATTGTTTTTACCTTCTGAAACTAAACTCAAGGGAAATGCTGGAAATCTGAGCACAGATAGCAGCAATCCTTCCTCCCATGTCAGCCGTGTTATTTTGTCCCTGTTCATGCTACTAAAAACTATCTCACTTCCCTCCCATGTCCATATGTGATGTCCTGTTGTGCAGCTGCTTAAATCAACCACCATAGACCTGATTATTGACATCTACATACAAAAAATTAATTGCACACAGATTTTCCTTGATGCCCATGCCTTCAAAGTTAGGCACTATGCAGAAACCTCTCTTATAGCTTCCCTCTCCCAAATGGCAGCAATTTTTCAGCGAGGTTCAAACTGCTGCCCTGTCAACAATCTTCACTTAAGGAAGGGCTTTATTTCAGAATTAAAATGTAATAACAGTTGTATCTAAACATCTGCTTTACTCTCTGTTTGTCAGTGGAAGTGCTCTTGTTGTGTCTTACACCAGAATCCCCTGCCTGCTTTGCATGCCAGGCTACATTTCCCCCCTTTTACAGGTGTTTACTGTAGGATATATGTTTTGCTTAGATATAGAAGCTCAGAGCATCTCTCACATAACACTGCAGCCCAAGCTCTATACAGTGAGGTGGCTGCTATGTGACCCTTCAGACACAATGCCATAAATTCAAGTGCTCCTCCTGCATCAGTGCAGATGAGAAGTTATCATGAAACGATGCCATGGTACAAAAGCTAAAGACTGGCATTTTAGGGACCATCCATCTTGTCAGTGGCTGAAAAACCAGGTTGGATCCTTCTTTAATCACACAGTCTTTTAAAGTGAAGCAAAGGTTCAGGAAACACAGTGGAAAACACTTTTTGTTCTGCGGAAGGACAGTTCCATTAGCCCTGAATACTTCAAAGGGTTTCCACCAGGAAGCACAGCTCTCTGGGAATGTAATCTGAGTGATCAGCTTAATGAGGGTCACATTTTGGAATGCAAGATCTGAATTATGTCCATGTTTGTACATGCCTCTATGGCAACTGTAAATTATGTCTTCACCCTCAATGTATCAAGTGTAAGTTCAGAGCCTCTCTGCAGATCACACTGCCATCTTGACATAGGTATCCATCCTGAAAAAAAGAAGGAATGCTGGACAGAAAAAATGTTCTCATGCTCGTATTTAACACTGATGCTTTTCATTCAGAGATCTTTCATCATAGAGCATTATCATCTCCCTTAGAGAAGATGTAGTAGAATCCAAATCCATCCGAACTTTGTTAAACCCTAGGATTAGGAGTGTGATTTGTGTGGATGTGACAAATCTCAGAAGCACGCCAGGGTCTAATGGGAACAGCTAGAATCAGTCAGCTCAACACATTCTGCTAGGCCCTTGGCAAACCATGTGCTGCCCTAATGCACAGAGAGAAGTAGATTAGTGATTCAAAAGGGGTGTATTACAGTCTCAGGAGATGGAGCTGGTTATAAGTCTATTAGCATAACAAAAAGGAATGTACCAGGGTGGGAGTGCAGCCAAGGGGAGTGAGCACTGGTAATTGCAGGCACAGGCACAGGAGGAGCAAGCAGAGCTCCTGCAGGGGCTGGCTGCAAGCAAGCTCAGTGAGCCTGCTGGAGCTTCCAAGAGCTTTCAGCAAAGTACAAAACTGTGACAGATTCAAGGAGCACAATAACACTATTTGACATAGCAAACTCTCTTCTACAAAACACTATTTTTTAATATAATCACTACCATTAGCTATGCATTTTTGCCAGAGATGAAAGGGACTGCATACCACTTGGAAAAATTTGCACCAGCGGAGGTGACCCACTGTCATCGTTTCCACTGCTGAATTGCACAACCCACTGCCTGACTGTGCTCACATCCACTGTTTGGTCTCTATTGGCATTCAGCAAGTGTTGTTGAATGTCAATGGGTGCCATTTTTCCGCATGGAGGAAGTAACTTGGACACTTCTGATTCATACACACTTCCATGTCAGATGCCATTTTGTGAGTGCCCCTTTGCACATGACAACAGCATGCAATTGGATGTTAGCAGGAACATTCAACCTCTTCTTCTACCAACATCCACTTCTGATATCATGGGCCAACATAATAACATAGGAAGCAATAGTTTCAGGATAGCCCTCATTGAAAACCCTTATCCTTTCTGATTTGATCCTGTGCAGTTGTGCAGGATAACAAGAGTTCACTCAGTGTTGGCTAAAATAAATAACCATGTTTCAAAAGGACTGGCTGTTTGGGCAGAGGATAAGGAGTAAAGCAGGTGTCTTAATCTACATGAAGGTTCTGCAGCAGAGTAGAAACTCAATGGATTTGTTGAAGAGCATTTCCCCATTCTGTCAGGGTGCCAGCAAAGACGGGGGTGCCAGTATACTTCTTGTGGCTAGCAGTTTGGCATCCTCACCCATGCCTCCAGCAGGGCAAGGCAAGGCAGAGCAGAGCAAAGAGACCATGGGATGCTGGTGAAGGAGAAGGCAGCCCATCTTTGGCAGAGCAGCAGAAACATTTCATTCATTAATGTATTGGAAGGGAAGAAGAAACATGGTGAAAAAGAATTCAGCTGAGGGCTGAGTAGGAGGACAAATTGGTGCAGGAGGAGACTGGAGAGCAGGAGAGTGGAAGGAAGGCATTAGCTGTGGCAGAGGCCCACCATTCTGAAACAGTTGTCAGGGGCTACCCAGGAACCATTCATACTCCACCTGCATTGAAACATTTAATTTCAAGGCAGAAAAATAACTATTCTACAAACACAGGTTCAGAATGGGCAAACTGCTCCTTAAGGTCTACTTTCCTTTTCTTAGCAAAGTACACTGGTCCTCCTTATGTGTTTAGATGGACATATCTACTAAACACAATCAGAATTTACTAAGTGTTTTATTTTACACCGAACAACTTTTGGGGGGAGTTTATGTTGTTATGAAACAACAGCCCAATCTAACTTCCCACTAGGCCTGTATGCATTCTGGGTAAAGCAGTCTTCCACAGGAGTACAAATTCAGGTCCCATCCCTCCTGCTTGACTTGAGCAAACCTTTTTAGCTCTCCACAGCTGAGGAAACCAGAAGCTCTGTGCAGCTCTTTGGAGCCCTTCTCTCCCGAAGGGACAGCACTTGCAGGAGGGCAAATGGGAAGTCACGTCTGAGCAGAAGCTGAATTATATTGCCTCAGGCTATGTAATGTGCTAGCATAGTATCTAGTACATTAGCACACAGAAAAAGTCAGGCTGCCTGTAGCAGGAACAGAAAAAAAATAAAAAGAAAAAAAAAAGAAAAAAAACAAAAAAGAAGACAGTAAAGCACTGTGTCTATGCACAAACCTGACTAAAGATGAGGGAGAAATTTAGAAGCCAAGAATCAAGTGATAAGTTGTGATCAAAAAGAATGTCTCTTGGTGTTTGTTTCCACCCCAGCTAAAGGATAGGGATAAGATCAGCAGGAACATTTTCAAGACAGCTGGCTCCATTGTCCATTTTCTCCAAAGGTGAAACAAGCACACGGGATCCTTTGGCTGACCATCTGGATAATGGTGGAATAACAAGGGGATGGAATGTGTGTCTCATGATATTATTTATTGTCAAAGGAGTGCAGAGAGGCTTACACACTCAGGTCAGTTGTGTTGTTATTGCAGCTTGTACTGCTTAAACAACTCCCTGTGCATTACTTCAAAAGTTACCTGGCCTTGCCACATGACCTCCCAGTACGCGAGCCAAGGTTTTCAACAATATCTATTTTCCTTTGTTCACAGGTCAGTGCTCATTATAAAGTCACTGTTCTTGCAAATGATTTACTGTGAAAGGCAGCTTAGAAAAAGTTTGTGCAACACTAGCAACGAGCACCTTGCTGCTGTTTAGGAGGGACAGTCCATGTGATCTAAATGCCGAAAACGTCCTCACTTTCAAATATACATTTTGTCTGTGCAGGACCATGCTCCCACAGAATTACAGAACAGAATCACAGAATGGCCAGGGTTGGAATGGACCTCAAGGATCATGAATCTATAACCCCCTGCCACATGCAGGGCCACCAACCTCCCCATTTAATCCTAGACCAGGCTGCCCAGGGCCCCTTCCAACCTGGCCTTGAACACCTCCAGGGATGGGGCATCCACAGCCTCTCTGGGCAGCCTGTTCCAGCATCTCACCACTCTCTCTGTAAAGAACTTCTCCCTGACATCCAACCTAAATCTTCCCTCCCTCAACTTAAAACCATTTCCCCTTGTCCTGCTGTTATCAACCCTTTCAGAGAGTTGATTCCCCTCCTGTTTGTAGGCTCCCTTTAGGTACTGAAAGGCTACAATCAGGTCACCTCACAGCCTTCTCTTCTCCAGGCTGAACAAGCCCATTTCCCTCAGCCTGTCTTCATAGGGGAGGTGCTCCAGTCCCCTGATCATCTTCGTGGCTCTCCTCTGAACCTTCTCCAACGGCTCCCTGTCTTTCTTGTACTGGGGGCTCCAGTCCTGGACACAGTACTGCAGATGGGGCCTCACAAGAGCAGAGTAGAGGGGGACAATCACCTCCCTGTCCCTTCTGGCCACCCCTCTTCTGATGGAGCCCAGGATACCATTTGCTTTCCGAGCTGCAAGAGCACACTGCTGGCTCATGTTAAGTTTTTCATCCATTAAGACCCCCAGGTCCTTCCCCACAGGGCTGCTCTCAAGAACTGCTCCTTCCAGTCTGTATGGATGCCTGGAATTCCTCCGGTCCAAGTGCAAAACCTTGCACTTTGCTGTGTTGAACCTCATAGGTTTGCCCAGGCCCACATTTCAATCCTGTTGAGGTCCCTCTGAATGGCATCCCTTCCTTTCACCATGGTCAACCACACCACTCAGCTTGGTGTCATCAGCAAACTTGCTGACAACGCACTTGATTCCTTCGTCAATATCACTGATAAAGATATTAAAGAGCACAAGTCCTGAAACAGACCCCTGGGGGATGTAACTTGTTACCGGCTCCACCTGGACATAGAACCATTAATTACCACTCTGTCTGTGGGCTTTCAACCAATTCCTTATCTATTGAGTGGTCCACTCATCAAATCCACATCCCTTCAATTTGGAGATAAGGATGAGATGGGAAACCATGTCAAAGGCCTTGCTCAAGTCCAGGTAAATGACATCGGTCACCTTTCCCTTGTCCACCAATGCCTTCACTCCATCATAGAAGGCCACAAGGTTGGTTAAGCATGACCTTCCCTGGTGAAGCTGTGCTTGCTGTCTTGGATCACACTCTCATTCCACATGTTATCAAGCATGTCATCCAGGAGGATCTGTTCCATGATCTTCCCAGGTACAGAGGTGAAACTCACCAGCCTGCAGTTCCCTGAGTTCTTCATGCTCTCTTTCTTCTAAATGGGAGTGACGTGACCCTTCCTCCAGTCATCTGGGGCCTCACCTGACAGCCACGACTTTTCAAATATGATGGAGAGCGGCTCAGCAACAACCTCAGCCAGCTCCTTCAGAACCCTGGGATGCACGCCATCCAGCCCCATAGACTTGTACACATTCAGTCTCATGAGGTGGTCTTGTACTTGCTCTGTCCTTACAGTGAGGGGGGAGATTTGCCGCCCCAGTCCCCACCTAGAGGTTTAGGGATGTAGGGCTCAGGAACATGAGAAATATTAGAATCCTGGCTGCCAGTATAGACTGAGGCAAAGAGCTCATTCAGTACCTCAGCCTTCTCTTCATCTGTTGAAGCCAGTTCTCCTTTTACATTTACCAGAGGAGGTACACTCATTTTGGCTTCTGGTTTCTTCTGGCCAATGTACCTGTAGAATATCTTCCTATTGTTTTTCACGTCCCTTGCCAAGTTCAGTTCTGCCTGCACCTTGGCTTTCCTGACCCCACATCTGCAAGTATGGACAGCATCCCTGTATTCTTCCCAGGTGACACAACCTTGTTTCCAGAGCTTGTACACACCTTTCTTTGCCCTCAGTATGCCCAGCAGGTCCTTGCTGAGCCATGCCCATTTCCTATCTCCTTTGCCTGGTTTCTTATTCAGAGAGATGGAGAGCTCTTGTGCACTCAGAAAGGCATCCCTGAAGAGTAACCAGCTCTCCTCAATATCTTTGTCTTTAAGGACAGCATCCCAGGGGATTTTGGCCAACAATTCTCTCAACAGCTTAAAGTTTGCTCTTCCAACGTTCAGGGTCCTGACCTTACTCTTTGCCAGGTCCACATTCCTCAAGATCACAAACTCAACCAGGGCATGGTCACTGCAGCCCATAATTCTTTAAGGTACCATAATTCTTCACACGTTTCAATGGCACTTGCATAGAAGATGGTTCATTCATTTCCAAAACAAGAGAAATGCAGTATTTTGCCAGTGCAGACTTGTGAATTGTTAAGAAATACTCTTCAGATTTATACAAGCCAGAAAATTACCACCTACCTGCTCAGGTCATATTTCATCTGTTCCTCTTTAAATTATGAGCTTCCACAGGGCCAACCTGCTTCATGTTTATTTTCTTTAACACATCAAGCCTGAAGCTGGTAGTAACTTTTTGGGTTGTCTGGCTGTGAACCTCCTGTTTCATCTGCTTCTGTGTTGCCCACTGTTGTTTCTATTTAGCGTCAGTCAAAACTTCAAACTGCATTTCTCCCATCTCTTAGAACAAAATTATTCCTTTGCAGACTTCTGAAAGCACAAACAATACAGCAATAATAATTAAGAAAGGTACTGCTATAAATACTTTTATTGCTGGCATGGGTGATTTACTGCCCACTTAGTTAATCCCTATAAAATAGCACAGCTGAACGCCTCCAAGTTACATGCATACAGATGACTAATTAAATACATAGTTAAATGACTTGACCTGGCACAATTCTGACCATTAAAATCATTAAAGAAATAAAGCTAGCAGTTCCCTGGAGGCAAAGTCTTTTAGTGAACACTTTTGATGTTACCATGGCTTGGAGCAATTCAGGGTGGAAGACAGGGACACACACAAGCCAGAGGGATACCCAGCACTTCAGAAACACCTGCTGACCCCATCTATCAGCCCACCACCTCAGATCCTTGCTTTGTGCCAGGGAGATGCTGGCAGCAGGACACAGCAGACAACGGACCTGAAAAGAAAGTACCTTTGAATATAGAGAGGTCTCACAGAGATAATCTGACAAATTCATGTACTGGACAATTGTCAACCACATGAATTTTAACTAGAGCGAGCACCGGATACAGCGCCTGGGATGGGAGAACCTTGGCTATACATACAGAGACGACAGGAAGCTGCAGAGCAGCCCTGCAGAGAGGGGTCTGGGTGTTCCGGCCGTCTGGAAGTAAAACATGAGCCAGCAGTGTGCCCTGGCAGCCAGAAGAGCCAACATGTGCACCAAACTCAGCACTGCCAGCAAGGAAGGTAAGGAGTTGTCCACTCTGCTCTGCGCTGTGCAGCCTCACCTCCAGGACTGGGTATGGTTTTAGGCACCACAGTATAAGAACACAAAGCTATTCAAAGGAGTGCTGTGAAGATAGTAAAGACTCTAACAGGGAAGGTGTATGAGGAGCAGCTGAGATAGCTGGGCATGCTCAGTGCAGGGGAGCCTCATGGTGGCTGCAGCTCCTCACAGGGAGCAGAAGACAGCACTGAGCTCTGCTCTCTGTGGCAGTGACAGGACCTGCGGGAATGGCATGGAGCTGTGCCAGGGGAGAGTGGGAGTTAGGAAAAGGTTCTTCACTATAAGATGGCTGCGCACTGGACAGGAGGGGATCGACCAGCACCACCAATGCACATCCCTGTCTCCACTGTCCTGGCCTATGCTGGCCTAAATGAGAGGTTTTTCTCTTGATCCCATCTCAGGACTGGATTGTAAGAGCAATGTCTATTTCTGGTTGGGAGCTGATAGCAGACCCTTATTATGTATCTCCTTTAAGCCACCTTTAAGGCCCTCTCTGCCCTTCTGCCTCCAGAGCAAACTATGCAGAAGGCATCTGGGGGAGGATGATGAACTCCACTCAGTTTTCAGGAGGTTGCTGGTGGGAAAGTAGGACATACAAAAATATGTTTAGTTGCACACATTCTATTTTATTCTGCTGCCTAA
Organism: Tetrao urogallus; assembly: GCF_951394365.1. NCBI lineage: Eukaryota > Metazoa > Chordata > Aves > Galliformes > Phasianidae > Tetrao > Tetrao urogallus. The sequence continues at coordinate 53,451,441 of NC_136816.1, read as the reverse complement.
AAAGCCCAGGTGAAGAAGTGATGAGGGACATGCCAGCTACCACTATCCATCCCATCTCTCTGCTACTTAAGATGTAGTGCAAACACACCCTAAACACTGTTACATTACAAGTAAAGGCGGTGATTGGTTTTCATGGCGATTTGGCAGATGTGATCCCCAAACACACTTCTGAAATCACGACTTACTCTGTAAATGTTTGTAAATAGTGAAAGTACCTGCTGAACCACTGCCAGAAAACCTTTTCCTCTGCTTCCCCATCTCAGAATGAGCCAATCACTTTCAGTCTCAGGGTAACTCTATCTATCCCGGCGTCCTGACAGGCTGGTCAGGAATATGAGGAACCTCTCTTAGAAGTGTAGCAATCATGTCTCAGGTGAGGACAGACTGCTTATAAGCACAATGACTACAGCTCCTTGGTCAAAATGCCATCCAACACCAGGTTGGGTGTTGTAGTGATGTGCTGTTTGAGACTCCACATAGGGAGGAAACAGAGAGGGAAGTGGTCTATAAACAAACGAATCATATTCATGCACATGTTCACAAGAAGTTGATGAACAGCCTTTGGTAAATGTTTGCAGGAGTATTTGTACCAAAAGTGTTCTTCTGTTTATTGTTTGAATTGTAAATTAATTAAATTGCTATGAATGTTAGCTGATAATGCATGAATGTAAACAGGCTATACGTGACATTTACCATCTAATCAGAAAGCTGACACAGTGTCTTGTATCTGAAATGAGAAGTGAATGTCAAATATTCCTATTGCATTTCTTAGGAGACCCATACCAGTTACATCTCTTTGCATGCATATCTCATAGGTGAAACGTAATAAATCTGACTTCAGATAACTTTCAAACAGAAATTAGGCTACATTTTTAAAATAAGTTGTGTCTAGTTCAACTGTGAATAGTTTGCCTGCCTCTAATAATAACTGGCCAATGGAGATCAAATAACAAGTATCATATTCAGTCATGAATCCAGTCTAAAAATAATACCCTTAAAACCTTTTGGAAGTAAACTCCAACACAGTCAAAGAAATCAAAATTGCCTCTTAGGTAATCCGGGAGCAGAAAATAAGACAAAATATGCTGAATAAAATATTCATTGTGAATTGTCCCCTTGACTCTAACTTTGACAAGATACTTCTTAGGGAAGTCCGTTTTAAAATAGTATAACGTTACTTATGAGGTAAAAAATTGTCTTGGTAAGGCCCTTTTAACAAATAAGTGCCCTGAATTATCTGCAGAGTCAATCTTATTTTCTATTTCATGGAATGAGTGTAAAGCAGTACTGAAAAAAACCTACATTTTGTTTGACTGCACATCTTTTTCACCTTTTAGTCTCTCCCTTTTCCTTTCTCACTATCCACAGAATGCCCCCCCACATTTTCAGTTCCAGATTTGGAACAAAAGGTCCAAGTCACAATCTCTGATTCTCTTGTTTTCCTTTGCTCACACCAGTTTGTTGTTTGTTCTCCCTAACAACAGATTTATGTGTATTTCTTTCTGGCTTCTGGATACTATGCACTGGAGTATTTCTATCTCTCAACTTTTTTCCTACAAGTTAAATTTTAGTTGGCACTCATGAGCAAGAAGAATAAGCAATGCAATAATGTAACGCAGTACATTTTAAAATTACTGCTCTAATGTTTTAATACTGTTTGAAAATTCATAATGTGAGCATGCACAGGTTGAATACACATTGGAAAACACGGTAAGGAACTGATATAGCATGTGCCTCATTAACAAATCTTATGTCCATGTATGCCTTTATGCAGGTAGTGAGACTTAAGGGAAGCTATGGCAGAGGAGGTAGCGTTGCTGTAGACGGGGAGCAAGGGGCATGGCATGTGGCATGTTTGCTTCTGGGGTGAAAGGCATCCCATGCACCTGCTTCATGGCTGCGGCATGCTACAAGCTGGTGTTGACATGGTCTGGCTTGCAGCATACCGCAGGGCAGGGGCAGGCATGTGAGACGCCACATCTCCGCTGCCCACAGCCTTCCCAACCCCATCAGCTGCTGGCAGGCTGCCGGGGCGGATGGAAAGTTCAAGGGACATTTTCGCGATCTTTCACTTACTTGTCTGCTAGAGCTTCAAGAGAATGACTAATCAACACCATAAAAAAGTATTCAGCTTTATTAATATACACGGTACTGAGCATAGTACTTTAGGGTAACATCTTATGGTGGTACTGTACCCATTTCAGCCTTTATTAGACTGTGGACAAGTCCACAGACATCATCTTAACTAAACAGGAGCTTCTACAGCTGGAGAGTTCTGGGTTCTGTGCTCAGAACCCAGCCCTACACACATTCCAGAAAGATGCAGAAAACTCTGCCATGAGAAAAAACAACACGGAAAGATTTCTTGATCAGCCATCAGTTATCTTCTGGTGCCACTCCCAGGAAGCAGGAGCTTATCTGCCTTCATCTTTTAAAGGACAGAAAGCAGCTTATTTTCTGTAATGCTGCTTGTAGAGAAAAAGGGACGTAAGGTTTACTGGATCATTAGAAACCCTTAAAAATGCAAGGCACTACACAATATCATTCATGCATCTTCAGAGGGGACAAAGTTGGCAATCCTGTTCTTCCAGCCTAGTACAAAGCTGCCAGGAGCTGTGTTTTCCACGGGACCAGCATCAAAACATGGTTTTGTAGAATTGAAGAATCACAGAATCACCAAGGTTGGAAAAGAGCTACAAGAACACCCAGTCAAATTCTCTGCCTATCAACAAAAGAGCTCATTAAAGAAGTGTCATATCACATCTAATTCCATCTTAGCCTTCACCTATTTAACTTGCATTTCCAGAGGTCTTTATGAACCTAGAACTGAAGGAGAACAAAGTTTGAAAACAGAGGCCTGGAAACTGCACTTTGCATGGAGAGTGAGAGGAATTGTGTGGGTGACAAGGAGGTGAATATTGTGGGGTTGCAAAAAGCTCACGTTAGGAAAGACTAACAAGTGAAGAAATTTGCCACTTTTGAACCACAGAACCAGTACATGGCAAGTTATTAATGCCAAGCTTCTCCCAACATAGCATAGCAGATTTTCAGCTGCATCACCTGCTCCACTGTTGTGTTTTAGATGTTCCATTAATGCCAGGAAATGGGGACAAGTTATTGTACCTAGTAGAAACATTTCTTCCATGGGGTATGCAATCTGGACAAGACCATACAACACCAAAGCCTTTTACATGTGCTGAGAAAGGTTTGTCTGGGATGCAGTCCCCAGTCAGGGAAAGGCCAGACCAGCTTCTTTAGAGAAGTTGCTTGTTGTTTGAAGATTATAACTCAGGAAAATATTACGCAGACAAAAAAAAAAATATATATATATATATATATATATATGTATATATATATGTATATATATATGTATGTATGTATATATATGTGTGTGTATATATATATATGTATATATTATATTATTATATATAATATAATATAATATAATATAATATAATATAATATAATATAATATAATATAATATAATAATTATTATATATATAATAAATTAAAAAATAAAAAAATTTGTAAAGTCACACGGGACAAGCATTGGCTGCCATGGGATGGAAGGGCTGGAACTCCTCTCGTCATCCCCTCATCAACAGTTTATAGGCAGGTTCAGCCCAGTTCCATGACTAATGGGGTAGAGGGGACCCATGGACCCACACCCCTGGAAAAGGGAAGGGGGAAAAAGGGAAAGTGTAGGGAGATGGGTCTAAAAACAGGGCAGCGGCAACGATCTGAGGAGGAAAGTTAGTTTACTGAGTATGATATTGGAATGCAAGATAACACAATACAATACAATTTAATTGGAATTGAGGCTAATAAATCAAATAAAATGAGAGATAGACTGTCCAAAAGCCAAAGGCCTTACTCTAATGCTGAAGGAGAGACAGCTTGAGAGCACACACACTGCAGAGATGAGCAGAAAAGGAAACAGGATGTCTGGTGACCTCTGAGCAGTTTTATCTTTCCCTCTGAACGGAAAGTGGAAACAGAACAGTAAAAAGTCCTCTGGGATATGTAGTTCTTCTCTTCTGAGACAGGTATGCCCGGAACTACCAACAATCCACAGAACTGGAGCATTAACTTTTTAACTCCCAGAGCACTACATGATGTTATGATGTGGAATACCAGTAACAAAAATCAGTACCATGACATTCCACCCCTTATTCTACATCACTACATCATACTTTATACATATATATATATATTTATATTTATATTATATAATAAATATTATTATTTATATTATATATATATATATATATATATACACAAACAACCAATAATTAACTTTGCCCTCTACAACTTCCTGAAGGGAGGCTGTGGTGAAGAGGGGTTTGGCTTCTTCTCCCAGGCAATGAGCAGGACAAGGGGAAATGGCCGCAAGTTGTACCAGAGGAGGTTTAGATTAGACACAAGGAAGAACTTTTTCTCTCAGAGAGTGGTCAAGCACTGGAATGGCTGCCCAGGGAGGTGGTGGAGTCACCGTCCCTGACAGTGTTCAAGAGCCGTCTGCATGAGGAGCTGCGAGATATGGTTTAGTAGCTTGTGGTAGCAGTGTAATGAGAAGACGGTTGGACTAAATGATCTTATAGGTCATTTCCAACCTTGTGATTCTATGATTCCATGATTCTAACTTGCATTAAACACATACACACACATATATATACACGTATATATACATGGAATTATTCACTGCAGTCCCCCAGCATCAAATTTCCTTGTGATACACATTGAACATCCTCATTTTTCTGCATCATGCACTAAGTGGACCCAGGTCCCCCAGCAAAAACAGTGCCATGGAGAGATTGCCCTTTTCAGAAGCTGGTAAGACCCAAACCACTTTTCCCAACATGCTTTTTACATGTTTGACGGGACCCTTATCTCCCTCTCCAGTATGTGGGGAGCTGGACTGGGCAGGACCATCACGATTGATAGATCCTCAAGTATCGACCAACCAGATGTCGCCTGCCAAATGCTTCTTCCAGTGCTTAAATGTTCTGCCACCCACTGCTTTCAACATAATTTTGAGTCCCATTATCTGACTCAGTTTTTTTGGAGTGCCGTGTGTCCATAAGACTTGTTTCTTCAAACCTAATGTGATGTTTTGGGCAATAGCATGGGGATGCATATGTTTCTAGCAACCCAGCGGCTGCCTCCAACATGGTAAGCACACAATGCTTACCACTGCAGATTCATGGCAAGGTGTATAATCAACCTGCTACTCATCCCCTTATTTATATTCATGTTTAGCCAGATGTCAAGTAGCTCCTCCAGATCCTTTTCCTTCATATAGCTTTCTATGCACTCTGCCCCAAGCCTGTAGCGTTACTTAAGGTTGTTGTGGCTTAAGTGCAGGACTTTGGTCTTGTTGAAGCTAGTACAGTTGGCCTCAGCCCATCAGTCCAGCCTATTCAGGTCCCTCTGTAGGGCCTTCTTGCTCTCAAGCATGTGAACACTTCCTCCCAATTTGGTGTCATCTGCAAACGTAATGGAAGTACACTCAGTCCCCTCATGCTGATCAGCAATAATGATGTTAAACGGGACTGTCCCCAGCACCGACCTCTAGGGAACATGACTGGTGACTGGTTATCAGCTGGATTTAATTCACTACCACTCTCTGGGCCCAGCCATCTAGTCCTTGTCTTTCAACTGAGGGACCTGAGTACACTTGGGATAACTGATCTGACTTAAAGACAGGAGGAAAGAAGACATTGACTACCTCAGTCTTTTTTCCATCCTTGATGCTGATGTTCCCTGTTGCATTCAATAGAAGATGGGGATTCTCTTTGGCCCTCTAAAAATATTATCTTATACAGTGGTGGCCAGATTAAGTTTTAGCTGGGTTCTGCCTCTCTTATTTTCTTTCTGCACATCTTAGCAGCATCCTTGTGCTATTTTTGAGTTCCTACTCCTTCTTTCAATAGTGCGGAACTCTTTATTTTTTTCTCAGACTCTGAGCAAAAAGTTGCCTGTTCAGCCAGGCTGATCTTCCACATTGGCTCATCTCACAGCATGCAAGAATAGCCTGCTGATGTGCCTTTGAGATTTTCATCGTGAGGAATATCCAGCCTTCCTGGACCCCCTTGCCCTTCAATGATGTCTCCCAAGGGACTCTCCCAATCAGTGTCCAAGGCAGATCAAGGTATACTCTCCAAGGTCCAAAGTAGTAGTCTTGAATCATAAGAATTGAAAACTCTGTCATTTTGTGGTCATTCTGTCCAAGACAGCTTCCATCCACCATATCTCCATCAGTCCTTCTCTGTTCATAAACAGCAGGTCTAGTAGGGCATCTCCTCTGGTAGGCTTTCTTTCCAGCTGTTTTAGTTTTGTATCCTTATTTTTATTGTTATTATTCTTCATTTCTTCACCCCAATACAACACCCCAATGCTACAACTTGAAAAGCAGCAAAACATGGTGCCTCGACTATTTGCACAGTATGATGAACAAGAGGACTTTCTCACTTGGAAAGCCAGTGTAAATACTGCAAAAACTCACTCTAGTATATGCAGCTCCCTGGAACAGCCACTTACATACCACACTAATAGCCTAGGTGTCTTTCATCCAGTATATGCCCTTGCAAAGGGCGCAAAGGTTACACGTACAGAGGAGGCCCAAAGTCACTCTGTGGCTGCTGGGTGGCTTTCCAGAGGCCCAGACAGTGTGTTTGTGTTCCTGCAATCAATCAGAAGGAATGCAGTGTCTGTTTTCCTATTGATGTTGAGTCTCTTGTGACTAGAACGCAATATGGCTCATGGAAATCAGTGCTCTCTCTTTTCCTTGTCCCTCCCCAAATCAAACATCTAGGGAGGGCATGTTGTGTCTTTGGGCAGAGCATAGACAGGGAGGCTCCTAGGCATTAAAAAAGAAATAAAATAAAGAAGAGATTAAAATGACAAAATAATATCCTTAGGTTCTTTATCTCTTCTTTCTTCCCCTCCCACATACTACTCCTCTATTAGATTTTCCAATAAGATCAGTTATTTTTTTGTCCCCTGCAGCCCAGATCTCCAGACACAACACTCAGCATTTCTGATGATCTCATAGCAGTCTCCACAGCAAATGATAACGGTCTTAGAATTCACCAATTTTTGCTAAAATCATTCCCTTGCTGTTTGGCATGTGGAGAGCTGAATTATGTCTTTAAAGCAGTACAAGGATAGCAGAAATGCTCCCCTTTTTTCTTCATCTTCCAGAGGAGAAGCTCCAGCATGAGAAGGGCAGAATCATCCCTTTTCCCAGACCCATTCAGAGATCCCCTCTCTGCTGCAAGCAGGGAATACAAAGCTGCTAGCAGCTAATTGACATTGGGCATCCTTCTACATCTTCATGGGTGACCCCAGCACAGACTGACAGCTTTGCCCCAAAGCTCCCTTTCCAAACACATACACACCTATACAATACATATACAGGCCTTTAAGTTTTCATCTGAGTTCATTCTCAGAGCATTAGCCAAATGTTCCCAGCTGCTGTTAGTATCTAAAAAGATCTGACCAAGACAAGTGGTCCTTAAATAGGGATGCATTTTCTTTATTTTTCATTATTTTTAACAACACAGAAACAAATCAGGAACCTGTTGTCTTTGAAATTTGCAGGAATGCTGGTATGTATCCAGGATGGGGACAGGCTAACCACACATGTTCCTCCTCCCCACTGTCAGTCTGCAACAAATTCAACCCTTCAGAAAATGAAGCTTTACTCATTGTGTCTCAGGCAACAAATACTTCATTTTCTCTGATGAGAGAGAAATACATTGAGAAACTCTGAACTGCGTCAGCTTAGTTACTGTTTTTATTAATTACTAAGATAATTTTTTTATGTCCCAAGATGTGTATTATTCAATCAATGTCAAACAAAACTGTCAGAGAAACTCTTCCAACTCACTGACACATTAATTACAACTTTTCAGACTGCAACATTTTAGATTGATTTTTTTCAATCTAAAAACTGAAGTTTTTTCAAAATTAAAATTTTTGAGAGCCTTGTTTATTTTATTAGAACATTATGGATCTTGGGTTTGGCCTACAGAATTTCTGCCTCATCTTTCATCAGCTACAGGCAGTGAAGTATCGAATAAAGAAAGAATGATCACAGACGCTTGGGAAACCAAGTCCATAAATATCTTAGAGTGTGAATAGGAGAATCGCAGTTTTTTGATTCATTGAGCAAGACAAGAAACTGAATCTTGCTTGTCTCAAAGTACATTTATATTTGTTTCCACAGAAATTAACATTGAGGAAAATGGTTTCTTCTGTACAAAACAGTGAATTTGAATTAAACGTAGTCATTTTTGTTATCTATCTGAATGTTTAAAAGTTAACAGGAAGTGAAAACTCATCTTCTTGTCCTACAGGAGGAGGCTGCTGGTGCCTCAGCCTCAGCTCTGGCCAGCTGTACCTTGTCCCTGTGGAAAGCACCTGCATTTTTCCCCATGCTTCACTCAGTATATAGAATGAAATTTAATTTTATTTTCCAGATGAATTTGCTTTTTTTTTTTTTTTTTTTTTTTTTGTCAGATCAAGTGTACTGGTTTTTAAATATGGGAAAAAATTTACATTAAATGTGTGTTCGTAACATGACATAGAAGAGAGGTGACTTGGGCAAGGGATTTCATCCAGGATCAGTAACTTTATATTCAAGATCATAAAGCAGAAGAAAGTAGAGAATGAACACTTGAAAAAAATATTCAGTTATTACTATAGCAAACTTTGTCCCATGGGTCAGATAAAAATGGGTTACAACATAGTCTGCACATAGCACTGGGAATCATTAGGCATTAGCAGGAGGATGTGATACAGTATACAGAAGATTGACATTTAACATCTCTGTGATGCTATGAAACTCTTCTCTGGAACACTTTAATAAGCCAGAATTAATACTGCACATTCCCATGAAGATACAAGAACATTTTCTTTACTAAGTCTGCCTGGAAGAGAAATGTTCCCTCTGTACAAATCACATGAGATAGTAAAATTAGAAAATTAAGCTGTAATGTTTTCAAAGTTTAAAAAGTTGAACAACTTTTGAAGATTTTTTGCCATATGTCAAGAAATGTATGAGGTTGTTTCTCAAAATAGCTTGCCTGCATGCTTTGTAACACATGCAGGAATTTCCCTTCTCCTCCTCATATTCACTTCACTGCTAAATTCAAGCCCTGATGAGCACAATCTGTACAAAACAGGGATATTATGTTAATAAGGAAGGTACTTCTATTGTGCATTTAAAAATATATATCTTTGAAAGATATTTAAATGAATCTATTAGATTTACAAATTACCTTGATGTGTTTATTCCCTTCTTGTATTATTGTATTTATAGCCGTTTTCAGGCAAATATTTTTTGCAATGTGTAAGGTAAAGTCATGCTGCAGATAGTATCATTCATCAGATTATTTCAAGGAACCTTTTAAAAATCTTACATCACATCCAGAAGTTAGTTTTTTAAGTCCCATTGAAAACTGAAGCAAGATAGCTGCAAACAGTCTGTCAGAAAACGAGAATAATTCTTAGAGCACTGTGTTCAGTTTTGGGCACTTTCAGTACAGAAGGGATATTGAGGTGCTGGAGCAGTTCCAAAGAAGGGCAGCAAGGCTTGTGAAAGGCTTGGAGAATATGGCCTATGAGGGGAGACTGAAGGAACTGGGGCTGTTTAGTCTGGAGAAAAAGAGGCTGACAGGAGATCTTACTGCTCTCTTCAAATACCTGAAAGGTGATTGCAGAGAGAGTGGGGCTGTTCTTTTCCCATTGGTGACAGGTGACAGGACAAGGGCAATGGCCTCAAGTTATTCCAGGGTAAGTTTAGGTTGGGTATCAGGAAACACTTCTTTACAGACAGGGTAATTAAGCACTGGAATAAGCTCCCCAAGGAGGTGGTTGAGTCACCATCCCTGGATGTGTTTAAAAACCATTTGAATGTGAATCAGAGACATGATTTAGTGGAGGGCTGTCAATTAGGGTAGTATGGGTAGGTTGTGGTTGGACTTGATGATCTCTGAGGTCTTTTCCAACCTGACCCATTCTATGATTCTATGATTCTATGACTATAAACATCTAGCAGTCCCTCTAACTTACAGCTTTTCATTTTAGAGTTATGGACATTTACAACAATCTCTATCTTATTAGTGAATCCTGAATTTCTCCTAAACTAGAACAAGAAATACTGCTAGACAGCATATATCATATAGTTTCAGACACCATCTATTAACTCTGAAGTAATGTCCTCCACTGCATTTGCCTGAGGTCTTCCATGATCATTTTTACAATAACGAGTTTTTGAGGTTTCCTTTGTCCACACCAATTCCTGCACTTGATTCTTCTTTAATAAATTGTTCCAAGGTCAAATGTCATCAGTAGTCTTTGTCTCAAAAAGCATCTTTTCCTCCTAGCTGGTGTCTTGCATAGCAGTTGCTGTATCTTTAATCATGTAAGTATTACTGAAATAGTCTCAACGTTGACTTGTTTTAACTGTCCTGTCTGTGTCTATAATGAGTACTGGGTTTTGAAATACATGGTTATTTCACATGGTCATATGTATCTTCCCACAGATGTCACTGCTATCTGCACTCTGGCACTTCAGGTACATGAAACTTTTTTAACTTCCTTTTAAATGTCACTGCCTCTTTTAATGAGGTTGGCCTCAGTCACCTCCATGGTGGCAGCAGAGCCACACTTTCTGTCTTGCTCTGCTACAGGGAAGGTCACCAGACTGCAAGCAGCACCAGGGACTGGTGGCCACCCCAGAAGTTTTAAATGTCTGCTTTGACATCAAACACCAAACTCAGATCACCTTCATGGCCCATCTTTTGAGTCATGCTGTGCATTTAAAAGATAAGGGCTCAATAGTCAGTGCATTCCCTGAGTGTTGCTCTCTGTGCTTGGAGTGGTGGTAAAACTACTGCTATTATCAATATTGATTGACTGCCTTGATACTGATACCCACTTAAGATCAGCTGCTGTGTGTACATAAGCTGTCACAGGACACCAGACAAAAATGTCAGTATCAACCTGGGCTGGCTGGTAACCAGTAAACTAAATGTAGAAAATTGCACGTCCTGAAAACTCAGCCCAAGTGGTGCCCAGGTGTTCAAAATAGCACCTAGATGTGCTGGGTGTTTAAAAATACACTGTCTCACTTGGATGTCAGATTGGGCAGGAGGACTTACACCAATTAACTTTGGCATGTCTTAAAAAAAGTCCCTACTTCAGGTAGAAATTGAGAAGAGAAAATTAAAAAATTTTTTGACAGAGCTGCTGAACTTGCAGCCCTGCCACACTCTTTGCTGCTCACAGGCCAGAAGATGTCAGAAGTTTTTTCTGCATTTTACATTGATAAAAACACCAAAATTATAATTTGCTATATCATTTCACCACATACTTTACTTTTCAAAATTAGTTGCTAAAATATAGGGTATTACATGAATGTTTCATTCTCTGTAGAATAATCACTCTTCAGTACAAATGCAGAGAAAAAATTCCTTCTGTTGGGCAAGATATGGGCAGATTTATTCAAAATGGCTGATGGCACGTGGCTGACACAAGATGAGAACTTTAACTTCCTGTCAAAGCTGGGGGGGATTTTCAGGTCAGCGAGGGTTAACCAGGGAGTGTCAAGATAAGCAAGAGACAGATGTTCAGAGGTGGCAGATGAGAGGAGATAAGCACCAGCTTGTTTTAAATGTAAGCAACCAGCACATACAAATTAGAAATGAAATTACTGTTCTTCTTATGCTAACTGCCTGGCACGGATGGCTTCATGGCTTCACCGATATTGTTGTTCACCTTGTGAAAGCAGAACATTTTTAACTCTGTTTTTAGAGGCAGGTTTCAAAAAGTATTCAGACACAAACTCGACATCTCATTGGCTTTGAATTCATTACAGAAAAGGAAAGAAAACAAAAAGTTAACTTTCTTTTAAATTCTCAAATCCAGCAAAATACAGTGACCAATATCTAAACCCTTCATAGCTAAAAAGGCAGTACTAGAAACATTTTCACAAATTCTAATGAGATTTCTTACACCTTCCTCCACAACTTGAAGTAAGATCTCTGCTCCTGAGGAAAAAGAAACACACTGTGCAGTATCCCTCTGTGCATTTTTTAAGACCACGTACTGGAAAAGCTTCCAGTACTGTGACACCAGATCCACTGTACTGCATGTACCTATGATAAGGACAGAAAGCATGATAACCTTCCTTTCTGATGGGCACAGGAGACAAGGTGTTTGTGCAGATGCCAGAAGTCTGAATTCTGGGACATCGGTGGAGCAGTGATTCCAAGGCAGTGACGGGGCACAGAGAGCACTTGCCAGGTCTCCTCCTCCTTTTTGGCCACTAGACAGGAGTCTGAGTCGTTACTGGTCCAAGCTGTACATGGCTGCCACCCAGCCAACATGCTCCTGTTGCCTGGTATATGCCTGGAAAGGAGAAAGAGAGCTATAGTGGTACGCAGCCAGACCTGAGAACTCTGAATGTAGCACAGGTGCAGAAGATGTAGTGGAGGCATGGAGCCTTAACCCACTGGCCAGGTCACTCTGGCTTTTGCTGGTGAGCTGGAGCCTGCTGTGCCTTCACACAGCTCTGTGATGCACTGCACCACAAAGCAGTGAGAATCAGCCTCCATGCCAGGGTGGCTTGCCCTCTGAAATTCTAGAAAATCTGCACATTTATGAGGCCGTTATGAAAGGCAGACCAAATGAGCAAAATGATCAGGAAGAAACACATGCAATACTTGAAGAAATGCATAGTTCGGAAGATAAACAACAACAACAACAAAAAAGTCGGAAGAATATAACCAGACATAAAGATTCCTGCTCAGATTTGCAAGAATCAGGCATTTAACCAAGTGCATGGATGGCATAAAGCAGGAATATTAGAACATACTGCATCTGTGCAGAATTGTTGATGGCAACACTTGGACCTACCTGTTCATCTCCTAAACTGCTGTTGCGACTTCAACTTCTAAACTGCAAGGCTGTAGATGTTTGAGTTTAACTCAGAGGATGGCTGTCAGAATCATGTCATATTTCTGAGTATGAGTATGACAGCCTGCACAATTCACGTCAGAATTTTCTTTTTCTGTACAGTAATCACTAACGGGAACATAAAAGACTCCTACAGTTTTTGTGCATGTTTAGTCTCTGAGCAGCAGGAAGACGTTGATGAGTGATGAATAGAAGGCCCTAATTTATTGCTCTAAAACTCTACTGGTGTACTTGTACTTTGAATTATGGGACAGCACATCTCTGGTGATAGCCTGAAGTTAGTGAAGTTGCACAAGAGATGTGAGGTAAATGTAAGAAGCTGGGCAGAAGCTAGATGTAAGCATTTTCCATGCTACCAGCTCATTAGCACAGGCAAAAGCTTGAAATCAAATTATTGCAGCTTGATTTTTTTCTCCACCTAAAATTATCAGTCGCTAAAAAATAAATTTGAGTGTATTTGCTCAGGACCAGATGGGTTCAGTCATCTTTAGAATTAGGGTTGTTGGTGCAGATGGAGTCAAGGTCATCTAAAAGAATCCAGCCTGAAGAGTCCAGAAGTCCCTACAAAAACTGAATCTCCAAGGGAAAGAGTGTTTGCTTCCGCACTCAGGCTGAACTATGGAAAGAAATACGGTAGGTTTTTGGACAGGGGTATTTCTCAACTTCTACTGCAAGAAAAGAGGACATAAAGATTCTGCTTGACTAGCAAAGTTTCACTGATTCCCAGCACATGGGTAAAGAAAGGAAAGGAAAATGATACAGATGGAGGCTTGTCTCCTTTGTGTTGAAGCTGGAAATCTGGGTTTTAATGGCCCAAGCATTGCAACCTAAAGGGAGATTGTCAGAAGCCTCCATATTGGAAAAGAAAGATAAATCAAATCTCTGCATCTAATCATTTTTTCTTATCAGTCTTGTCTGTGACTGAGATGACATTTTGAATATGACATAATACATTCTGCCCTTGTTGTAAGACTCTCTTATAATAGACTTCGATATGAATCCATTCTATCATGTTTTCCCTTGTCATTAAAACACATGAAATCCATGTTATAATAACATCATCTACAGTATTCCAAAGTAACCTGGAGGTACTGCTGTACAGAACTATATGCACTATTATTTTCATGTTTTTTTCCAGGTTACAGACATAATGTGACTCTGGTCTCTGGATATTTAACCAAACAATCAAACAAACAAACAAACAAAAAAAAAATAAGAAGCAGATATCCATTTTACTTTCAGTGGTTTTACTTTACTTAATTTTTTATGCCTGATGTTTTCACACAGTTCCAAAAGCCTAACATACAACTTACAAAAACGCTGAGATTGAATGGCAGCAATTTATACTCCTCATAATTTACAATTCTCAGTCACTCCAGCCTGGCTTGTGCCACCTTTACCTGTGTCCTACACATCAGTAACCCAGCCTGAACACATGTGCCCAACCCCAACACCACAAGGAAGTGGCAGTGCTCCACCTCCACTATGTCTTCACTCCATTTTGAAAATGAAGCTCTTTGCAGCATCTCCTGCCTGTATGCTTCTCATTCAGCCTCTAATCCAAAAGTACCAACCCTGAAGTCCATTGTTATACTCACTTTTAGAGTTAGCCCAAATAATGTCAGGATGCAAATGAGAAACCTGAATGAGGTCCAGGAGAAATTAAAAATGTTGACAAGCTGACAAAGTATTTTTCAAATGTCATCTTTAAAGAAGTTCAGCCTTTGTTATTGGAAGTAAAGAAACCGTGTGTCCCAAAATACCCTGTGCCTGAAAAGAAAAACAAAATTTTTAAGCGTCACAGGGAAATCTGATTTCTTTAGTCTTGCGCTTTCTTCATGGGGAAAAGCAGAGAAACATCTAATTGCTTCTCTATTTCCCTTCCCTTTCTGCACGCTCAAAAAGGTGAGGGGAATAGAATGGAGTTTCAGGGAATGTAAAGTCTTTCTTTAAGGTTGACATCTGCTTGTAAAATGTTCGCCTTGTGCCACTAAGTTCAGCACATGAAGCATGAAGCAAGTTGGGGAAGAAGCACCATCAGCCTACTTGCAGTTTCCAAGGGTTTATTTCTTGTCCTATTCTATGTCACCTGATAAAGTTGCAGTGGCCTTACTGCACAACCAAATGCAAACAGTATCACATACTGAAAGCCGTCGTGTTTCACTTAGATTGCCCTCCCAGCCTGTATTTTAGGGAGAGGATATCATCCATATAAGGGCTGAGATCTCTTTTCAGTTCTTTTTGCAACGTTGCACAACAGGCTCTTGAAACACAGATCTGACAGATAAGGCACTGCCACCCTTCAGAAGTGCATCTGCAATGTATGACCTAGCTGATCTTACGCAGGGCCTTGGAGGTACCAGAAAATTCACCCCGTGTGAAGGAGAGCGCTTTTGCCTCCCTGCCTTGGGGTACCAAGCCACTCCAGTAGACAGAGGAGTCCCATTTTTTTCTGCCCTTACATCTTTCTCGTCTGGATACAACTTTCAATTACCGGACTGATGTAATAATGCAGCACCAAGCATGCTAAGTGGGACATCCCACAAATGTGATAGGTCTGAAGAAGGGTAAATGGAAATGCAGGGCTGGTGGGGCAGGCAGGAGCTGGGGCCCACACATACTGCAGACAAAGCAGCTTACAGGCATGTGGTGAGCTGGAAGCAGCATCACCCTTAGCCAGTTACATGGCTGTGCTGCATGGGGCCATGCATGTGATGATGGGTTATGCCTTCTGCTTGACCTGATCACCCTTCTCAGGATGAGGTGCTGCTCAGCTTAGCATCTCCAAGACATACTCCTGTCTACTCCAAAGCTGGTTTTGGTGGCTGATCAGATCAAACACCCAACAGTGCAACTCCCTCAAATTGTAAGGGCAAGTAACAGAAGGCAAAACTGGAAAGTTCTGTTGTATTTTCTTCATTGTCTAGCTGAGGAAGGAAGGTTCTTGTGCAGAAAAGTATCTCCAGCTGACTGCAGCCTGGTGGGAATCGTAGCTGGTCAGCACCACCCACCTTCTTCCTCCACAAAAATGAAGGTAGACAGTAAGCACTAAAGAGGAATTGGCACCACTAAGCTAGTTTGAAATATGCTGCAAATATTTCATGAAGTGTCCAAGGTGAGATTTATGGTCACCATTCATTCAAAAGTATGTATAACAATTCATCCAGTGTCATACATTAGAAACTAGCTCTCGTTTTTAAAGGAAATTGCTCTGCTTTCACTCAAAATCTGTGCACTTCTTATGATCATACAGTATCTCATAAGCATCTAATTCAATGTGAGTTCTCTTTGCTGCATATAATGTATTAAACCTAGTTTCACAGTACTTTATGATATAAAAAATAGTTAATATCTGTTTGGGTTTTTTTAATTTTTCTTGGGGATTTTTCACATCTTGTTGGGGCTGAGACTTCACATATGTGTATGCTTATAGAGTCTGCATGCATGTAAAATCATATCAGGATCTAAAATGTTTTGGAATGTTTAGAAAAGACCTAAAATCTTGATGGTTCATATTCAGATCTACATAATTTTCTTTTTTACTTAGAGGTCATGTTCTAGTTCAATCCCAATCATAATCAATCAACGTAAGCTCCAGATAAGGATTGCCTGACAGCTGGATATTAGAAGAAAGCTCTTCTTCATGCATGTTTAAAAAACTCAACCATTAATCTTGCCATGAAATCTCAGTTAAATTATTGTGGAATATTACATCAAAGTTATCCACTGATCAGCAATGTGACTTATTTTCTGACAAGTACAACTTTGTCATTTTTATCTGATGGTCATCACATCTTCACACAAAAATAGCTTCTTTTTTTTTTATTCTCTCCCTTTTTTACCAGACTTGACTACAGTGCAGATTTGTATTCTTGGCATTCTCATTCAGTTTGATGAGTTTCAGGAAAGTCAAATTGTTGTTTTGTCCCCAGAAGCAAAACAAACCTGCCCTTAATTGATAACAACACAATTTAACTGCCCTATAAGCAGTCATTTTAATTCCATGATATGTGGCTGCTTCTTCAACATTTAAGCAATGGAAATGACATCATTATCAGACAACTCTAGATGATGACAAATGACCGACATTAGGGAACACTCTGGACCCAAGAATTCTTCAGCTATCAGTCATCACCATGATAATGTATTTTCTTCTATCTGCAAGTATAGACCTATGATGAGGATGAACTTGCAAGGGAAAGAAACACACTTTGCAGAGGATGTTTGTATAATTAAGCAGCAGCAACAACACCTAAGAGATTCTGCATTTCTGAGGAGAATCTCTGCAGAGGCCCACAAAAGCCTGCATGCTGAGATTTCAGCCACTCAAGAAATGTAATGATGTCCAAGGAATGTTGTCTTAGAGATGCTCTGTGGCCGTCAAAATAGAAATTTGTGGCGATTCCTTTCTAGCATGAAATTTGCTATTTTATGCCCAGATTTCCCAGTAAGTTGTTTGTCTGCTGTAAGCAGCATTGTGCATAGTGCAGCATTGTACAACAGCAGTATATGCTCTGCAATGTCTGCTATTCCAAGGACAGCACCAAAACCTACAGAGTGTAGAGTGCTCCCAAAAGCAGTAGTTGCACAGGAGCTTGTACAAATCGTGCTGAGATCACACATAGAGACTCAGCCTCCCAGTTGAGCTCCCATGTAGGGAAGGGGAGTAATGTAAGGAAGGTGATTTCAAGCTGAATGTGGAGACTGGCTAAAACAGAAGATGCTGCATGAGTTTTGGGTAAGGATAGGTGATTTCTGATTAGTGAGAGCTACTCAATTACAGGAAGCAACACCCTGAGAAACAGAGAATTGTCTAAAGTCACCATACCACCTGTGCTGTGCACTTAGAGCTTCCCAACTTTGTTTAGATGGGACAGAGGAACATCCAGGTCAGAAATAGCCAGGCAATGCAGGAAGCCTTGGAGATACAGCACATCCCCGAGAGTTTTTAAGCAAAGGCTATGTTGGTAAGGAAGAATTGGGACTTTGGAAAACTCTGGGTAACTTGAGTTTCTGTGCTGATAAGAATTTTAACTATTGAGTATGTCAGAGCAAGGAAGAGCAAGGGGCCTTGGCATCCACTAGAGCAGCAATGCACTGGCAGGTCTCTGTTGCCCTGTCCCTCACCAAAGACTTTTTCTACATCAGCCCATTGTCAGCTCTCCTTCCTCTAATAACTGCATGAATGCACAATTAAGCATGCCCATGCTATGACATGTAGCCTCCTATACACACAGGAATATCTGAGCACTCTAGTCCTGTAAGCAATAGGAGGGCAATTCTGTTCTTTTGGTCACTCTGGGTAACAAATTAAAACACACAGCTCCACAGTGTCTGGTTGTTGCACTTTAGGTAAATGGAAAGAAGACTGTTCTTGAGTTACTCCACAGTTGTTTGTGAAAGAGTATGGTGAAAACTGGACGAAGAAATCCTAGGTCTCATGGAAGTCCATCGTTGCAGGAGTTCTGGAAATCATTTTTCAAAGTGAAAAGGTTCTTAAGTTCAAAACAGTTTTTGATCAGTACAAAAAGAAGAGAGAAGCACTTATTTTCAAATACTAAATGAAATATTTGTCTCCTTTTTCTTCTGTTTAAACATAAAATAATTACAGAAGGACTTAGGAAATCATTATGTGCCAGAGTGAAAGGTTTCCACTGAAGTGATCTATGACCTTTCAAACAATGGTGTCGATACATAATGTAAATTTTATAACTCATTCAACTGTCACTCAACAACAACAACAACAACAACAACAACAAAATTGAAATTTTGAAATAGGTTTTTTTTTCTTTTACTGTTCTAATGCGTTGAATGGTACAGACCACAAACACCAGATTAAGCGTCATTTTCCCAAACTCCCCAGCCTCGAGAATCTTATCACATCTTCCTATGTTTTACGTTCATCAACTCTCTCCACCAAAATCAGAAAATTACAGGAAAAGTGCAGTTCTTATTTGGCTTTTGCTTTGTTTTGCCTTTTTAAAGAACATTTCAAGAATGCTTTTTATTCCCGTGTTTATTAAGAGCTTGAAAATATGACTCATAGAGGCTCAAAAGCTGGCAATTAAATAACAGGAAACAGATTTACAGATCCATTATCCCAAAGCCAGTGCTGATCTTGGTGGGACAGGAGGGGGAGGCTGACACGTGTTTTCATGCTGAGGCTCAAGCATAGCAATGCTTCACAGCCCAGAGCACAGGCCACATGTGTCCTGGGATCCTCACTGAGGTATAGCTCTTGAGTTTTGGGCTCCCAAAGGGTAGAAGGGGCCACAGCACTTTCTGAACATACCCTGATTTCCATGCTGTATTTTTGTATGCTAAAACATCAGCAAAAATTCTGTCCTACACTCAGAATGGGAAAGATTTCTTACAGCAGTCTTTACACGCTGAGCTTTCTAGCCAAATATAGGTACTGACATTCATCTAACTCTTATTACTACCATGCTTAATGATCCTGCAACCCCACTATTGTAGGGTGAAGGCATTTCAAAGGGAGCCTGAGATGGGCTCAGCCACATGCCCAGCAAGGAGTAATGGGGGACTTCTCGATACTGCTTGCTGATCCCTTTGGCTCGGGGGAGTCACAACCAGTTCTGGCTCTCTGCCAGACTCCTAACTCAGCTCCTAACTGTGATGTAGCAGGGATGGAAGATAGGAGGAGTGGCTGTTTGCAAGCCCAGGGAAGCGTGGTCAAGAGGTTTGAGTCAGGATCAGTGCTGGGGCAGAGCACTGTCACCCTTGTAGGTGAGGTGAGGAATCCACTGACCATTATGATCCTCAGTGAAGACAAGTGAAATCTGTACTGTAACATGGACTAGCGTTTAGGAGCAATTTACTATTGAGCAGTGGATGATCTAAATGCTGCCACTGCTTTCTTGATCCATGACATACCTTAACATTGCCTTTGGAAGTCTAACTCTAGGAAATCTTTTCAGGGGTAAAGATTTTAAAGAGCACTGCCTCTTGTAGGAAAGGGCTCTTTCTGATAGTGCCTTGTCCGCCAGAGACAGGAGACCTCATCCCTGCTCCCCCAGATATGGCTTTGGGCAGCAGAATGCACTCACAAGAGAAGCCCCAGGTAGCAGCTCACCTCACTGCTGTAGTGGCAATTATTCCTCAATTTGATGCTGAGCAGTGTTTGAAATTTCACCAAGATACATCTTGCTGATCCACCAGCTCCACTTATGGCACTGTGGCAGGGGAGCTCACAGCGTCCCAGGTAGCTTGCATGCCCCACAGTGTGAGGTCATAGACAAATGTGCCAGCTGCAGCTGTCCAGTGACTGGCAAGGGAGAAGATTCCACTTCTCTCTCATCAAATCCGACTGGATGATTATGTCATTCTTCTCTCCTATTCATTTTTTCTGGGTTGTTTTGTTTGTTTGTTTGTTGGCTTTTTTGGTGCCAGGAAGGTGACCAGAAAGAGTGTCAACAAGCAGTAAATGTGGTGCATGTCACCCAGATATTCCATTTACCAGGGCACTGCAAAACAGCACTGTTGGTCCACATGAATCCAGAGAGCATTGGGCCCACATTCAGACCTGATATTTCCCTAACATCTAAGAGCTCATATCAATAAGGTATTGGCAGACAAACTCTTCTGCAACTCATTAATCATAAGGAGTTTTTAACTCATTTCCTTAAGCTGTAATCTACGTTGCATTAATAAGGAGAGATGGAATATGTAGGTATGCATAAACAGGTGTCAGGATTTAATAGGTTTCACCAAGGAGTCACTATTGAAGAAGAGAGGATATTAATACATCCTGGTATGTAAGCACTCATGAAGACAATGGAAATAGGGAATTCTGTGAAGAGAAATACAAAAACCATTGACCGGATCACTGACCACAATTGGATTATGACAGTATCCACTAAGTAAAGAAGATCCACAACTCTCTGTTAAAAAGACCACAATTTCCTTCTCCAATTTATTTTCAGACCTACTATTCCTAATAGCAACAATAATTCCTGTCCACAAGAGTAATGCCAGCTAATAGGTTTTGTGGCTGGTCTATTCTGAAAGATAATAAGAATGACAATATCTTGAATTTGCCACATCCTATCATTATTCAGAGGAGCAAGGATCCCTTAACTATCACAGCTATTTCAAGTGGAAGTGAGGGAAATAAAAACACGATGTAGATTTCTCCAGTGGCAGTCAGAGAGAAAAGATTCAAAGCTGAAAATTCATTGCACTTTCTTTAGATGAGTCACAGAAATCCAAAATAACCACAAAATTATATGAAAGTTTTTTTAAAAAAAGAACATATTCATCTCTAGGAAACAATCTCAGGGAAATTATCCCAGGAAATAATTTGTTCACTATACATTCAGCATTGCATGTCACATGGTCTAATTATAGGAATGAAGGCAACATAGGAATTAGATGGTCTTTTCAAGCCTGTAAGGAGTGTGAACAAAGAATATAATTACACATCGAGCCCGTTGATTAACCAATTACTAGTTAAAGCAGATTTAGACTTTAAATTAATTTGGCTCTGAATTCTGGGGATTTGGGGGCTAAGATAAACAGTGTTTGAAGATTAATTATCCTTGTTTAAGATGAAGGAACTAATTTCAATTTTGTTAGCATGTCGAAAGACTCTGGCTGCTGCATGGGAGAGGGTAGACTGCAAATCTATTGAACGGATTGATTAAAGTGAATTCTGAGGCTCCTAATCAGTCTAATCCTCACAGAGAGCGGTGATATTACGGACTATAATGTGCAAGGCCAAATTAATGTTTAAATGAAAAACAGACCAACATTTACCTAGAGGAGAGAGCGCACTGTCTCCAAAGGGCTGAAAAAGTCCAACCAAAAAGTTACATAGGCAGTAGAGAGGAGACACTGGAGCACAGCTCTTTGCGCATCTTTGTCCAAAGAGTAATAACAGGAAAAGAAAGGCACTGTTGGGGTACCTGTCGTTTTCCTGTGTACTGTCAGTATCAATTCACAGCATCATTTCACGGGAGTTGTAACATGACAATGTAGTACTCCCAACAGTTCAGCTATGGAATTTTGTAAAGCAAAAATTTTCATTTGGATTGCTATTCCAGAGTGTATGTAGGTTTCAGCATGCCTAGCAAGGTATTCTACTGCCTGAAGTCCCATGATGTGCAGGGCAGTGTTCACACTGTGTTCTTGCTAAGTGCCCCAAGCCAGACTCTCCCTGGCCATTGCTGCTCTCCTCCTTGAAATGCCCCTGAGCTGCAACCATCAGGAGTCAACCTTTGGTTTCATGCCAGCAGCACAGAATTATAGAATCAGGGAATATCCCAAGGTGGATGGACCATCAAGTCACAGAATCACAGAATCACAGAATTGTAGGGGTTGGAAGGGACCTCCAGAGATCATCGAGTCCAACCCCCCTGCCAAAGCAGGTTCCCTACAGCAGGTCGCACAGGTAGGCATCCAGGCAGGTCTTGAACATCTCCAGAGAAGGAGACTCCACCACCTCCCTGGGCAGCCTGTTCCAGTGCTCCGTCACCTCACTGTAAAGAAGTTCTTGCGCATGTTTGTGTGGAACTTCCTATGCTGCAGTTTCCAGCCGTTTCCCCTTGTCCTGTCTCCACTCACCACTGAAAACAGTCTGGCCTCGCCATGCTGCCCCCCACACCTCAGGTATTTATAGACCTGGATCAGGTCCCCTCTCAGTCTTCTCTTCTCAAGACTGAACAGACCCAGTTCACTCAGCCTTTCCTCATAGGAGAGATGCTCCAGGCCCTTCACCATCTTCGTGGCCCTCGGCTGGACTCTTTCCAAGAGATCCTTGTCTTTTTTGTACTGGGGAGCCCAGAACTGGACGCAGTACTGCAGATGAGGCCTTACCAGGGCAGAGTAGAGGGGGAGGATTACCTCCCTCGACCTGCTGGACACGCTCTTTTTAATGCACCCCAGTAAGCCATTGGCCTTTTTGGCTACAAGGGCACACTGCTGGCTCATGGCCAACCTGTCATCCACCAAGTCCATCTCCTGGCTCCTAGTTCCTCCACCTTGGAAGAGAAGGATTTCCCCAGCAAACCCTTATCTAAATGCTGAATGCTTTACGTATGGGAGATTAAATGCAATCAACAAATTCCTTGAGCGCCTTTCAGGAAGCTCCTGCAGAGCACAGCACTACCACTGCCTGCTGAGTACCAACTTCATCTCAAAGTGAAGTACTGACTAGTGCAGTTCAGTGTTGAACGTTCCTTAGTGTAGTTCCACCAAAGTCAGCATAAGGCATTAAAATTCACGAGAACAAGCAGAAGGGCCAAATTCTGTTTTTAAAACTCAAAACCATAGATTTTGAACTATGTTAGATGTCATAACTGCAGAGAAAGACGGCCCACAACTCAAGACAGGACAGTAGTATAGATGTAAGGTTGTAGTATAGATGTAAGGGTGGTGAAGTAGATGACAGGTTACAGCTTGCTTGCAGAAAAAAAGCAGGGGCAATGGGGTATCTAGAATTCAGAGAAGAGCAGCAGGTCTTGCAGCATGTAAAACTGCATGGAGAGGAGCAAAAAGCATCTGCATCTTGCACTGATCACCTTCCAGCTTGTGTTGAGTATGACTTATATGCTCCTGTCTTGAGCCAGCAAGTGGCCATGCAGCAACCTGAGCTGGGAAAGGAACTTCAAGCCCTGAGCATCAGCATTGAAACTGACATTGCTGCCCTTAAGCCGAGTGCACTATTTCTCTTGTCTCATTTTCTCAACGGTACTGGTCGTGGAAGTAGTAGCATAAGGTTTTATCTGTGCAGGGCCTAGACATTTACCTTGAGTAAGCAGCAAGACATGTGTGTACAGTTTCTTTCACTGAAAACTCTTTCCTTCAAACAGATTGGTGCTGTCATGTCTAGTGCAAACAAATACCTAAAGCATGAGATACTCCAGTGTGAACTGCCATGAGGTATAGGTAAACCTGGAGCCCTGGAATTTATTCCCTTAAAGGCTGACATTGCCCTTCAGCCACCAGAAGACGATTAATGGCCTTTTAAGCTAATGAGCATGCATACGTGAGCATGTACATGTTCTAGATACTAAAAAATGTCTAAAAATATCTGGTGCACAATCTTGTGGGATCTTACATCATTTTCATAGGAGGAGTGATTTAAATTTACTCTTGGCTAAAATTATTACTTTATAATATTACTATTTTTATTAGTTGAATTTCAGAGTGATTCAGAATCCAGTGTTGGAGGAAAGCTGTCATTGTTTTATGATTTTGGTATTCCACATCATAACATCATATAGGGAGTTAAAGTGTTAATGCTCCAGTTCTGGGTACCTGTCCCAGAAGAGAACTATTTCCCCAGAAGACTGTTTGCTGTGTTGTCATCATTTCTGCTAGGGGGAACGGATATGAGGCCTTAGTAGGTCAGCCAATACACCCTTCTTTGTCAGGCTCTCCTCCCTGCTGCTCAACCAGACTGCGCATCTCACTTCAGTGTTATGGTGAGGCCTATCCACCTTTTGGACACTCTTATTATCTTTGATTTATTAGCTTCAATTCTAATTATATGGTATTATAGTGTGTTATCTTGCATTCCAATACTATATTTAGTAAATTTGTTTCCGCTCAGATTACTGCCGCTGTTTTTAATTATTTTGGGGTCCCCTGTTTCCCTTTTCTGGAGGCGCAGATTCGCAAAATCCCTCTGCCCCACTAGTCACAGAACTGGGCCAAACCAGCCCGTGAACCATTATGGTAAGTGCTGCACAAACACATGTCTGTGTGCCCTAACTGCCAGCTGCGGGGAATTGCATTGCCTCCTCTTGTGCTTCTAGACACCAGGGATCTGTCTTTCATCATGCATGCACAAGCTATAGACTTCAGGTGAAACTTCAGCTGAGCTACAGGATGACAGAGAAGAGGCATATGTTTCTGTGTGAGAATGCTGACAGAAGTAGAATTACTGAGAGCACTCTGAGGAGAAGGACTGGGATTGGTCGATGAGAATTCAACATGAAACAGCAGTGTGCCCAGAAGTCAATCAGTATTCTGGGCTGCATCAAGAAGTGTGGCCAGCAGAGCAAGGAAGGTGATTAACCCCTATGCTCTACCCTCATGAGGCCCCATCTGCATTCAGGCCTGGGGTTCCCAGCACAAGAAGGACACAGAACTCCTGGAGTGGGTCCTGTGGAGGGCCACTAAGACAATCAGAGGGCTGGAACAGCTCTCCTACAAATAAAAGGATGAGGAAGCTGGGTTTGTCCAGCCTGGAGAAGAGAACGCTCCTGGGAGACCTCATTGCAGCCTTTAAATACTTAAAAGGAGTTTATAATCAGGAAGGAGACTGCCTTTTTATATAGTCTGATAGTGATAGGACAAGGGTGAATGGTGTTAAACTAAAAGGGGGTTTTGAGGCCCTGGCACAGGCTGCCCAGAGAAGCTGTGGATGCCCCACCTCTGGACACGTTCAGGGCTAGGTTGGATGGGGTTGTGGTCAGCCTGATCTGATGGCCAGCAGTTCTGCCCATGGCTGGGAGTTGAACTGGAGGACTTCAAAGTCCTTTCCAACAAATCATTCTACAATTCTATGATATCTAGAGCATCAATATCACTTCAAGTGTGCATTTAAAATCAATTTTTTTTAAAAAATGTGCAGTGAGATAATCAATTTTGCCCCAGGGTTTCCTGCATAGTGCACTTTTGCTGCAGCCAGTAGCCACCGGTTTGACTTTGGCTGCTGTGGTCTCTTAGGGACAGAAAGCTACACTGCCCTTATCAGACCATCTCTGCTCCAGAAGCCAAAGCATTAATATGTAACCTCAGCTGGCTCTTGCAAATTTGAGGTTTACATTTTTGCTTTTCCTTGTTAAGAAACATTGTGAGTGTCAGAAACTGAAGGCTTGTGTTTGCTTGCCTATGAGATACGAGGTCACTAACTCAGATTCAGTGGGCAAGTAAACTTGTGACCTTTTGCTAAAAATTAATAAACCACCATAAGCACCTCAAACAGAGGGGGAAGGCAGCATCTGCTTGTGTTAGCTCAAGCCTGGACCTGCTTTTCTTTCATAATGACCTGACTGCAAATGGAGGCTGCTGTATTTTATGTTGCAGACTGCCTTCTAAAGGAGACTGACCTGAGACGCATGGCATCATTAAATTGGGAATGATGCTGGACATGCACTGCAACCACAGAAGTGAAAGGTGAGCTGCTGCTTCAAATTGTTTTAAAAACTCATTATCGTTAATAAATACCAAGCTGTGTTACGTGCACCATTTCATTAAAAGAGGATATCCAGAAGGAGAGCTTAATTATCTTGCTCTAGTAAAATGC
Source organism: Tetrao urogallus (assembly GCF_951394365.1). NCBI lineage: Eukaryota > Metazoa > Chordata > Aves > Galliformes > Phasianidae > Tetrao > Tetrao urogallus. The sequence goes on along the minus strand of NC_136816.1, from coordinate 53,425,183 downwards.
CCCAGAGGCAAAAGTGGAATGTATAATTACAGTGCCGATGTGGCCTACTGGCCTGCCAGTGGTACAAGTGAGATGGGGACCTGGCTCTCTAATTCTGATCTCACTTTTACCGTACGTGACTGTTGGGGCACATAATCCAACATCATTTCCAACATGACAGCCCTAGGACTTCCAGAGGCAAGTAATCAACGTGCCCTATGGATTTATTTTAGTATAAAAACTGGAGCATTCACAACCTATTTCCCATTTGCCTTCATGCATGCTTAGGTAGGTACTGACTCAACTTATCTCAGATGGCTTGGATTCAGCAACTAGGAGTACCTTGGCAAAAAGGGCACTGCATGATTTGGGACTGTGGCAGCTGGTATCCAGACTCTCTGAAATTGCCCTGCTGCTGACAATGGCTGTCCCAAACCACACAGAAAACAACTTACTTACATCAGATGTGGGACCTATTTTGCTAAAAGCCGAGGAAGAGGAAGCACAAGACAAGATTTACAACATATCTACAATTGCAAAATGCAGTGGGTTGTGTTTCTACTAATCAGCATAAAGTCAGGAATAGCAAAACCACATCTGCACAACACAAATCAGCTCATGGTGCTTGGGACCCTTGAGTATCTAGTGATGCTACTAACTTCTTCACCTACATCCCACATCTTTGCATCTACTGCTACTTCTCAAAAAAAAAAAAAAAAAAAAAAAAATTGCCACCACATAGACTTGGCCAGCTGTCCCACAGCAGCCTGCTCAGTGCTTGCACCCCGATAACCTGCTGTCAGCAGTGAGTCCATAGTTTTGTGCATCCACTTGATCTCAACAGCTACCTCAAATAGCACTGAGAGAAGCACTTCACTATGGCATAGAAATTTCTTGGACAATTTAATGTCCCCTGGGATGTGCAATGGCATTGGTACCTGGCAGTGTTTTCTCTGTGATGGAGGTGCTCCTATGGCAGCACTGCTTGGAGAAAGATGAAGGGTTATGTTCTGTCTGAACGTTTACCTCTCTGCTACCTGAACATTTACCATGCCTGGAGCACTTCTCATTTGTGCACTACTCAAAACTGCCCATGTGTAAGACTCTCACCTGCAATTTGAGGGGTAATAAAGCCTAGAAGTCAGCTTGATTAATCCCAGTTTCAAGGCACAGCAAGATCTACTAAGATCTACTTTATCCAAGGATAAAGAACTAGCCTTCCTAGAAATGTCCCATAGGATGAGAAATTCTAAGAACAACAGCAAGAGAAGACTTTCTGTAGCCGAGCAAGGAGCAGAGTTAAAAAGCATTTGAGTGAGATATTCCAGATTCTGAAGGGCACAGCCAGAACTCATCAGCTTCTTCCCCTTGACCCCATCCCAAAGCATGAGAACAATAAGACTCCACAACATTAAAGACAATAAATTTAGAAGAAATTACAAAGGGTGTTGCTTTGTACACTGAGTAGAGAGCTTGTGGTCTTCACTAATGCAGACGCTCAATGTCAAGAATGTACAGCTGGATTTTTAAGAGCATTGTCTAATTCAATCATTGCTGGCTACTACATGTAGCATTCAAATAATCCAGGAGTGGATTTCACCCTGCAGTGCTGCAACTATAAAGATTACCTCTGAGGAATGTGTGTGCCTGCGCGGGCGAACTACACCACTGGCTGAGTGTATCCATGTTTGTTTGTTTGCTTTTCCCTTCTGGATTTTTACTTTTAATATTTTTGAACACATGAGGCTGAAGCAAATGGAATGACTTTGCAGTGAGAAAGCCCAAAGCTAAAGCTAGAGTTAAGGGGAATTTAGGAGTCAAGATGTTTCATGTTTGTATATGTATCTTGGCAATGGATTTTGAAGGACATCAATACCCAAATGTTTCAGAAGGTCTAATCCAATGTGGTGGAATAACAACTGCGTAATACATGTATTCTGCACAATCAAAAATAGAAGGAAAGTGATTTCTGTCACCTTAGTTCCCTGGTATGATTTTGAAAGTACCTAGAAAACATCTTCCAGGTGCTTCAAGTGCAATGACCCCACAGATGAAATCTCTGCTATCTTTATTAGCTATGCCTAAGCATGCAGCTGAGTTTGCTATGCCATGTGGTTTGAACTGACTCTGTCCTGCCTGCAGTGATAGCATTCAGGTCTGAGGCACTCCTATGGCTGAGTTTCACCCCTCTAGTCGGGACTGTTGTTTGATCATAAAAGCACTCTAGCATAATGGCACAGCCATTTTCTTTTCTAGAAAGACTGAAAAGGTAGAGGATAAGTGGGATGCAGGACCATGCTGAACCACACCTCTCCTTGAACCTGCTGAAAGGTGGATGACGGTGGGGCTGCTTGCAGTCAAGAGGGTTTTCTCTATCCGAGATGCTCAGTTGTACAGCTTGCTCCTTGGCACCCAAATGTAACTTACCACAATAGCAGTACAATATCCTCATCAACTTCTGCAGGGCAGAGCCCCGTGGAAGCTACCAGAGAGGTTTGGGCAGTCTGTTTTCTGAACACCTGATAGAGTTGGGCTGCCCATGGGATATTTTCCTGTTCTCTTTTGTAGGCCACAAAAGTGGTGACTTCTGGCTACTGGGTGTGCTTCCCTCTGTGTTTACCTATTCCAAGCACTTCATGTTTTTCATGGGTACTCAGGGGAGTTAAAGCACTCAAGTCACAAGATGTGCCAGCACAAGCAGCTGTTGGTGCAGCAGAAGACACAGCAGCCCTGGTGTACAGCGCTGAAGAGAAACGTGTTTCTGAGTCTCTTGCATGGGATGGAGTCTCTGAGAGCTTAGCAGCTCTCAGAAATAAGTCCATGACTAAATACAATGTTTGGAAATGGATTCAATAGAGGAGAGGCTGTGCTGCCCAGCACTGCTGCAGGCTGGTGATGTTTCTGGCTGTGAGGGATTCAGCCAGGCATGACTTGGACAGGGGTGCTCAGCTCTCACATCCAAAGCCACCAAGCACCCCAAACCAGTCTCCACCCAGCAAGACTCCTGCCTGCCCTATTCCAAGAAGGCGTTGTGCCACCAGGCCTGTGACACTCCTGTGACATGCAGAGACTGAGATGAGTAATTCATGGCTCCAGACAGAGCTGGTGGCACCTCCTGTTAAGGGTCCTGCACAATATTTTCCATTGTGTTTGTGTTCAGTTACTCCTCTTTCTGCCAAATGCTTCTGACTCAAGCTGCTATTTTATTTAAATTTCATCCAAAACAACGTCTTGTTTCTGAAAGTGAGGGCAGTGAGAAATATGTTGTTTTATACACATATACAGAAGGGCAGAGCATCATCTTATAAGGTACCTGGCTTTTTCAGTGCACACCTGTTCTTACTGCCAGCCTATTCATGATGGCTCAGCAAGGACCTACTGGAACTGTGTGTAGATTTGGCTTTTTTGTGGCTCCAGTTGCACAGCCAGGGCTTGTGTGTCCTCAAGCTTGCAGAATTCCTCTTGAAGCACAGGAGATGGATTTTCTTTACTGCTGGATAAGTTCTGTGGAAGACAGTGAGTGCTAGAGAAGATAATAAAATCATAGTACAACCAAATTTGGAAAAGACCTCCAAGATCATCCAGCCCAATTGTCCACCTGCTACAAATACTTCCTCACTAAACCGTGTTCCTTAGTACAACATCTAAACATTTTTTTAATACCTCCAGGAACAACGGCTCAACCACTTCCCTGGGCAGCCCATTCCAGCACTTATCCACTCTTTCTGAGAAGAAATTTTTCCTAATATCCAAACAGAATCTCCCTGGGCGCGATTTCAGGCCATAAATTCAACTACCAGCATACTACATGATGTTATGATGTGGAATACCAATAACCAAAATCAGAAAACCATAACACTCTCATCCTATTGCTAGTTACCCGGGAGAAGAGGCCAAATCCCACTTTGCTACAACCTCCTTTCTATAGTTGTAGAGAGCTATAACATCTGCCCTGAGTTTTCTCTTCTCCAGACTGAACAATCCCAGTTCCCTCAGACACTTCTCATAGGACTTGTGTTACAGACCCCTCACATGTTTCGTTGCCCTTTCCTGGACACGCTCCAGGGCCGCCATGTCTTTCTTGTAATGAGGTGCCCAAAACTGAATGCTGTACTTGAGAGGTAGCCGCAACAGTACTGCATACAGGGGAACAATCACTTTCCTGCTCCTGTTGGCAACACTATTTCTGATACAAGCCAGGATGCCATTGGTCTTTTTGGCTACCTGGGAACACTGCTGGCTCATCTTTAGCTGACCACTGATCGACACTCTCAGATCTATTCCTTCCACATGGTCTTCCAGCTGCTCTGCCCCAAGCGTGTAGTGTTGCCTGGGGTTGCTGTGGCCAAAGTACAGGACCTGGCACTTGCTTGTGTTGAACTTCATCCCAACTTCATCCCACTGGCCTCAGCTCAGTGATCCAGCCTGTCCAGATCCCTCTGTACAGTCTTCCTACTCCTAGTCAGATCAACATCTCTTTCCATCTTGCTGTCATCTGCAAACTTACTGAGGATTCACTCAATTTTCTATCATCCAGGTCATCAGTAAAGACATTAAACACGAGATTTGAAAGTACCTCAGAGAGGAGAGGAAGGAGGGGAAAAGGTTGGCTTCTGTACTTTTGAAAATTATTTGCATGAAGATGTTTTCTTATCTCAATGTTTTGAACTAAGCCAAGGCTTGGACTTCACAGGGGCAGGTTTTCTTTAAGAAATAATGAATTCCCTGGATATAAGTGATGTCTGCACAAAAAATACGCATCTTGTCCCTAGAATGTGTCTGCTAAAAAATTGTCCATTGTATGCAAGTGAGATGCACATAACAGCAGTTATCAATAGTCACAGAATCACATTATCACAGAATGGCTTGAGTTGGAAGGGACATTAAACACCATCTAGTTACAACCCCCTGCTAATAGAAGGGACACCACTCACTGGATCAGAGTGATAAGTGATAAACACTTTCCTTGTCCTGCTGTCCATCCCTGCTGGAAACCTGAATGATTTGAGAGTTTTCAGTATGGTTTTCCTTCTCCAGGAGACCAGGCTGTAGAAGGTGACTGGTTCCATGTATGGCCCGGACCAGATTTGACTTTGGAGGACTGAAAGTGAGCTCTTGGTGGTGGCATGCAGAGCCTTCAGTAAAGGATGCATTTTGCCACATAATGACAATATGGTGATGCTGCTGTGCAAGTAGTCAAGGCTGTGTATTTACAAATGGAGTATGATGAGTGCAGGATGCAGCACTGAGCCTGGGATTCACCACCATCTTTTTGCTGCAAACCATCCAAGGAGACAGAAGGACACTCCAGGACCCCCCACGATTTCAACAAATGCCAGTGTCAGGGCAGCTATTCAAGCAATTGTCTTCCCAATGGGGTTGGGAGCTGTCTAAGATCCAAAACACAATGGCAGGTGCAGGAATGCAAGGTACTCACTCAGAGATTCCCTGTTTGGAAATAAACCCCACAGCATTTCCCTTCATGCTGTCCTGCATGCTCATGCACCATAGGAGCACTGAGCAGCAGGTACATCTAGCTGCTCTGGCTGCATGTGCATCAATACAAGACAGCAAAACTTGATGGGATGTCTTACAAGTTGCACAGAGCCAAATCTCGCTCACCTTCCCCAGGGGATCAGCTCCACCAAGGACTAAGGAGTTGCACTGGCTTATGCCCAAGCTGAGTTTAGCACAAATACTGCTTAACTTTTCCATGAGACATTAGTGATTCTAATAAATCCCTACATAACACCTTCATTAAGCAGGATTTACTGTAACATGCAATATATGCTTTATGTCTCACCTGCATAAACAGCCATGGTAACACTATAAATTACAGCATTCCTGTTAATGGATTGCAGGCACCTCAACCAAGGTGAAACACTTAATGGTTTTCAGCATGCACCAAAATTACAAGAAGCGTGGAGCAGAGTGGTTACAGAATGTACGAGTGCTGTAAGCCTTGCAAAATTATTCTTCTAAAAAAATAGAAAGAAGAAAAGATCTAACCTCCCAAAGTTTTGCATACTGCAGCATTAGCACTAGACTTCAAGGCTTGGTAACGGAAACTGGCTCTGATTTTTTTGAGATATACATTACATCATAGTCTTCTTTTAGGGCATTATGTCATTCCTGCTGAGACGCATTATCTCGGCTTGGCCCAGCATTAGCGATTTTTGCAGGCCTACTGCAGTGTTCCCAAAGCACTGCTGGGAACCACAGACTGAAATCTGAAACATTTATCTTTTACAAAGCTGAAAAAGGGGGAAGATGTTAACATCAGGCATCACTGCCTTCTTTAACCCTCTCCTGACTGTTTCCTCCTGGATCTTAGATTTGATGTCTTTGAACATGCTGTACAAAGGAGGTAGCCTTTAAAAAGTCATGTTAGAGGGGCATAATATTATTTCTTTCCACTCTCTGAGCAGTGCCTTTTCTGCTGCATGAATAACACCTCCCCAATATTTACAAGATGTCAACATGAATCAGATTGTACTCATGTGCATTGACAAGCTGTATTCCACAGACAAAGTTAGAACATATACTAAGAATAAAAGGGGAATGCAATGAAAGTTTTTCTGTGACTCAATTCTTATTATTTTTTTTATTTAGTACCAAGCAATCTCGATATTCTGTTTTTCCGTACACATAGAAATCATGCCCACCTGGCTGGATCCACACATCCTGACCCGTTTGAGAATACAAAAGCTGAATTCCAGGAGTGCAGGGAACTGAGTAGATATTATGTCTTCTGACTTCAACCATGAAATTAGTAGCTCATTTTGTCTCACTGCATCTAGAACAGGATTAGAGGCTGTGCCATGGAGAGAACAGACGGTGCTTTCAAGATACAGCAAAGATATTCACCAAACCCACGAGAATCCCAACACCTCCTTCATCACAAAAGCACAATTAGAAATGGGGGCTGTGAGAGCTAAGTGGAAATAGGAAACGTTCAACCATGACTAAATTCCAATTGCCCTTCTTATTATAAACTGACTATTGCTATTCAGTGGAAGACTTTATTTTTCTGCTCCATTTTTTCTTAAATTATTTGTTTCAATGAGTTGCCACATTTTGGTGCTTTAAAGCTCTCTGCTGCAGCTGAAGTATGTTTTCTAGAAAGACTGTAATAGCAACAGTTTCATCATAAAGGAATGATTAGTGGCACAAGCAGAACTCAGGAGATGGGGCATCATTTAATCCTGCCAGAAATTGCTTTCCCTCTTGGACCAAAAACATTTCCCTTTCTTCATTTCCTTTCAGCTTGCAGCGCCTGAATAATATGGCATTAAAGAGGAGAACAAGTCCTTGTATGACAACTGCCATCCCCATCCCAAATTCCATGTCCATGAAGAAGACTCTCTAGCCCCAGCAGCAACCCTCCACAGGCAGAAATGTTATGTTTGAGGAACCAAATACTTCACATTCCAAAGGGATGCATGTGGCAAGCTCCCCTCCTGCTGCCCTTCGTGGTTGTGACAAGTCAACTCAAACTTAAATGTAAAGTTGGTACCTACAGGCAGGAAAAGTCTGTTCTGTTAGAAAGCCAGCCATGAGAGGTGGAAAAATGGGTGAGTTTCCAGATATTTTCACCAAAAATAAACTCACAAAGTTTTTGACATTGATTCATATCAATGATATGCTATAATAACTCACCCAAGGGAAGGCAGTTACCCACTACCTGAAGCAGCAAAAAAGCAGCCTGCAGACAGGTGGGAGTACTTACTGGCAGTTGATTGCTTCAAAAGGTCTGATGTCATATATAACACAGGAGGAGACACTAGATTAGCCAAGGTGAAAAGCTTTTGCAGACTGGTGCTTTATGGGTCCTGCATGGCACAGGACGTTCAGCCACAATTCACCAGCAGAGGAGAATATATTGGTCAGAAAGATCCACACTTCTGAAAGCTGCTTTAGTTAAGGCACCACAGCAAAGTGCACTTAAAATTCAGAGCAAGTAAATACAAACACTTTTGCTCCACACCCAGAGGACTACTAAAACTGCAGTTGTGTAAAATCACAGGACCAAGCCGTGCTTCTAATCAGCATGGCATACATCTGGGTTATCTTCTTGGACTCTAGCAGAGCTACTTCACCTTTATGCAGGTTTAAGCAAGAGCACCATTTCGCACATGGTGCCAAGCAACAGACTCAAAACGGACTGATCTCATTTTGTAGGGGCTCCTGCAGGTTTTGTGCTGAAGGTGGTATCCTCCAGGTCACACAAGGAAGCCCATTGCTAGCAAGAGGTGCTGGAGCTGGACTTGACAATCCTTATGGGTCTCTTCCAACACGGCATTTCTTATGATTCTATGATGGCCAGTGACACGTGACATCACCTCATCAGGTAAAAAGCTCCTGCTCCTTAGGTGCTCTAACTCACAGCTTCCCATCAGACAGCAGGTCCTTCCAAGACCCAGTGTGTTCTTGTGGCAGCAGGGTCCTTCCTTGTAGTGGGGTACATGTCCTCTGACTTCTTGCTGTCAGAAGGCAGTAGGCTCCACATTCCTCATGCATTTGGGAAGCAGATCCTGCATAAGCAGCCCCACTCAGCTGCAACAAAGACAAGGCAAAAAGCTCCTACCAGAATTAGTTAAATTCACAATCTTAAATATTCGTTTGCCTTCTGTCCTTTTCACTCCAACATCTTCAGACATAATTTACAAAGGAGTTCTTTTGATTTCAATTAATGTTATAAATTCCTTTTTCTTTTCACCGATGGTGTGAAATTAGAAGCCTGTTCTTGATTTCCTGCTGCATGGCTCTGGTTTTACAACTGAGTACCTCAACTGATTTTACTCTTCCTTGAGCTGTGAATCTCACTGCTGAATTTATGCCTGCAGAAGACACCAGCCTGCTACAGCCCCAGTGGGAATGTCTGAAAGCATGGGGTTGCAGCTCGCAGCTTTAACTCTGGATTAGAGGGGAAAGGAGTTTTTGTTAGCAAGCGGATCTGTTAAGTAGCAAATTTTTAAAAATTGGGGAACTCAATAAGTTTCCAAGAGAAAAAAAATGGCAGAACCATATAAAAACTCATATTTAATTTTTGTGCTTTTGACATGCAGATATCTGTTTCAGAATGCTGCACCTATTTCCATTTGATGCTGAAAACAAAACTTTTCTTCTCATTATTTTGAAACACCATTCTTCACTTTAAAGCTGATCCAAGTGCCCCCCTAAAGAGGTAAAAATGTTTTGGAGAACATTAAGCAATGCCAAAATGAAAGTGAAATAGCTTTAAAAGATCCACTAGCATTTTGACATTAGTTCAGTAACATGCTTCAAACTTTCTTTCTGATTTTTTGGTGGCTTTCTCACCATTTTTGTTTTGATTGTCCACAGAATCACAAAGCTTGTTTTTCATTCAGAAGACTAGGCTGACAATGGTGGGACAGGATGGAAGTACAAGGCCTTATGGTGGACACATGAATTTGCCATTCACTTCAGATCATCATTTATTGTCAGACCACAAAAGTCTGTTTTTGGAGTGCCCAAAGGCTTTGGCTTTGCCCACAATCCTGAGGAATCAGTATGTTTGTGCAATGTCACAGGTAATCAGTTATGGACAACATATGCCTTGTGTCTTATTCACACAAGAACATATGTGGGTCTGGTGAAAGCTCACCACAGAATTTTTATTGGTCTCAGCCTTGAACAGCAATCTCTCATCTGCTCTGTAGTAGTATTACTGGAGATGGAAGATTGGGGAGAGGACTCCTTTTTGATGAGGCTTCTTGAGTCTCAGTGAGAGTACATATAAGCAAAATAGATATATATATTTTTAAGTGTTTCTGTAATGGACTACATCTGTCACTCATTTTACAGCCTTGTAACTTTCAGACTACTGAGAAAAATTCACTCTGGCTGAACACTTACACAGCCTAGTATCCGGAATCAGCTTTCACACTGTGGTACAAGGCTCAGCTCTCTGCCCAATGCAACTTGAGCATCTGGACAAGGATGTGCTGGTATTTATGGAGGCAAAAGTTGCTGCGATATTATGTTTCACTGTAAAAGTAACCCTCAACTAGACATGTGTTCCATGTTGCATCAGCATGCCGTCCTTATGGGATGAGCAGCCACGGCTGCAGGAGAAGGTGAGTTTGCGTGACACGTGTAGGGACAGCACATGGGAACAAGTGCTGTGAGGCCTCTACAGAAGGACCTTTGCTTTTCATCACAAAATCACATCACCAAAACACAATGAAAAGTACCCTTTTATGCTCAGGGCAAAATGTAGTGTATACTGTTCATTCTTCCATACCTGGATTAAAAGGAATTGCAAGAAGATGCTGAGTAGTATTGCAAACAGCTGCCAATAGGGATGGGCTCACACATGACCAACAGGAGCACTGAGGGCATCCTTATGATGTGTGGAAATAGCTATCAAAGCACAGTGAAAGTTAGACTCTGATTCTGCCAGTAAACATGCAACAGAAGTGGGCAGCCTGTGTTTTGCGTGCAGATTCCCCTTGGGACCACAGTAGTGAGGGAGAAAAGATGTCACATCTTAGCCAAAAAGAGATCTGAAGAAGGAGCTGGGGCTGTGGAGTGATAGATCAGCTTTGGAAGTGTTGCCTGTGTTGCCTGTGACTACCTTTTCCTTGTGCAGTTGCTGATGAAGTGCAAGGATGTCAGGCCCTCACTGGGCCAGAGGGCTGGACAGAGCTCCCATGCCCTGACCAGGGTCTATGGGAAAAGACAGCCATTTTCAGCTTTACATTGCATGTGGAAAAATTAATTTCAAAATTTGTGGAGAGGCCAAAATACTATACAGTGACCCTTGTCCTTGTGTACTGGCTGGATTATCTTCACCTGCCAAGCCGTCTTGCAAAGCCCGAGAGGGGTTTCTCTGCTTTCTCCTCCTCATTGCAGTGACAATGTGCCCATGTTTCCTTCAGCACCAGGAGTATAACTCCAAGAGCTGCAGGAAAGTCATCTGGGTGCAGTAGCACAGAGTAGGAAGGAACAACTTCTTTCAGCCACAAAGCAAATGGGAGTCAAGACTCAGTCATAAAAGTCAGTGCATATCATGCAAAGTTCAGCTCTTTTTTTCACATTTAGACAGTAGCTGACGAAGAAGAGGAAGAACCAAGTATTTTCCCCAGTTTTCCCATATTTCCACACTCACTGCCCATTGTGGAGCTTCCAAGTAGAGCTGCATTCAAACTTTATGGGGGCAGAGTGAACCCAGCTGACACAATTTTAGAAATGAACTCAGTGAGGTGAAAAGATCATTTTTCTCTCCTGACATTTCCAACTACTTAGTTGCTTAATTATCTGTTTCCAGAATGTCTCCCTATAAGCACCAGCAATTTTGCCCATTAGCAATTAGTGAAAACAGTTATTCTTCTGAACTTTGTGCAGTTGAATAAATAGATTAATGCTCAACCTTCTGATTGTGTCTACATGGGGCAGATTCTCAGCTGGAGCAAGCTGACTTAGCATTACTCAAATTAACATTTTACTTTTGTACTTAAAAAGCAAATTGAAAATGACAAATCTTTTTAAAGAATGACTTTATTTCCTATATTACACTATTCTAGCAACAATACACTCTTTTGTCATGCAAATAATTTCAGCAGTGACCCAGTGAACAGATAAACTTCAGCCTTGCACATATTCTTGCTGCTGACAGACAGTTTTATAAACAGCAACCAGTAAAAATCTTCCAAAAGATGCCAGATTGGAGTGAGCTTTAATGAAATCACCTTCACATTACATCTTCCTGCTCCAAATTATCATAATAGTTTCAAAGAGGAGAACTTCTAATGAAGTTAGGCCACAAGCAATAATTACACTGGACCATTAAAATTTGCTAATGGAGGATCCATATCACAGATGTAATACACAAATACTGTAATTGGTTACATTTTTATCATCAGTAAAAACATACCCAGAGAGTCAGTCCAGAAAGCAAACAATCCAGTTCTGCCTATCAAAGACTCTGCAATACATCAAATTCAGCATTTACAAGGTATCTGTTCCTGCATAAAAATAGAGAATAGTAAAAGAGACGGTATCACATACTTTAAAATAAAAGGATTCTTCAGGAACATCTACAGGAAAAAGAAAAAAAAATCTGAGAAAAGTCCCTTTCCCCTTTCTCTGAATTTTCTCTTGCAGTTTTCCTAAGCCATTTATAATCATGTCTCTGAGAACTTATCCTTGCTATTTTAAAACTGTTTCAACTTTATGCTGATGTGCATGGCTTCTTTTTCAGAGGACTGCTCATTTGTTACAGAAATAGTGCCTTTTCTTACCTTATTAAAAAAAAAAAAAAAGAATTAGAGAGCTCTGCATGGCTTGATCAGAGCGAGGACCTTGAGAGACCAGCATCTATCCTGTTGCCTGTACAAGCTCTGTGCAGCTCTCCTCCACCACTGCCTGTCAACCATCTCGGAAGAGACTGGAAATCATGAGTGCACATGGCTGATTGGGTATGTCACAGCCTGGGTTGCAGTTGGCCTAACCAAACTCAGAGCTTCCAGAGTGCTCAAATGCAAAGGCAAGGCCACGACCAGACCAAGGCACACACGGAGAATGTGTGGGCCAAGCACTGGCCTCAAGCACACACTCATATCTGGGTCATATCACCTCCCAGGCCAGGGACACTTACTGTGAATGGAGATAGATTTCACAGCTAAACTTAGGAGGCTACAGAAGCCAACATGAGATTCTCCATCACCCACTCCATGTGAGTGCAAGCCACAGTCAAGCCCACAGTGCTCCCTTTGGGGCAATTGGTGCAGAATGCCAGCCTCCACTGAGGGGCAGATTTTCCCCCAGGTGTGAATGAAACATAGACAGGGAAGGCTGTCAGCATGCAGAGGGAAACATTTGAAGTCTGGTGAGGGAAGTTGTAACCCCACCAGGTGCAAGCTGACACACCAGACCCAGATATATACCGTCAGTACAAGAGCCCTGGCTGAGCCCTGGCCCAGCAGCTCCTGGCACATCCCAGTGGGCCAGCGTAGGCTGGGGCCTCCTCTCAGCACATGCTTCAGCCACCTCCAAGCAGGACACAGGCATGGTTCATAGCTAGGCACTGGATCACAAAGATATTTTTTCATCAGCAGCCCATACGATTTTAACCATTGGCTCTGGAATTTGTTCCCTGTGTGCCGTGCCTCTTTATGGCATCAGCACCAAGGCAGGAAGTATTGCCCTTCCATGAGTAAATACTTCTAACAGGAAGCCTCAGTCTCTTCACTTGGCAGGAAAGAACAATGCACAGGCATAGCGGACTTATCTATTTCTGAGGAAAGTCATGTTTTCCAGAGGGAACTGCAAAGTTAAGCACATAAAAAGCAGCTCAGGATGGATGGATGGAAGGAGAGCATCCAGTCTACTTGAGATAGAAGGAGTGCAGAAGGACAGGACATGATTATTTGGGATTTTGGCCTTCTGAGGACCAGGGACTTGCTAGCCACTTGTTCTGGACACAGGCTCCACTCTCAACAAAGAGAAGTCAATAGGAGAGATTCATAAAAGTAACAGTGATTCTCACAGATAGGTGCATATCACAGCTGAGAAGAAAATATTCCCTCACACAAGCAACATCTTATAGAAAAGGTAACTGCCTGAAGGTACCTTAAGATGGCAAAACAGGGGGATGCTTTCATGGCAGATGGGGTCTCTTCACAGAGCTCCCTCATTTTGCTCATCGGGACAAGAGCAGGTGGCTTTCTGTGCAGAATGGCATTTTCACAGGCAAAGAGCTGATGTGTAGGGGAAACCGCACTACCTTACATGGACCCCAGAAACCAGGAATGCACCTAGGAACTTGCAGTGCCTCAGGAGACACAAATACCCATCCTAAAACAGAGAATTTTGCATTTTCAACTCCCTGCTCCACAGATGTAGTCATAACTCACTACAGCCATACAGATATTCAAATAGCTGTTATTCCCTTCAAGCTCTCTCTGTTGGCTTGTTCAAACCATACTGTCAAACCCCATATTCCTGAGCTAGTTACTTAAATCACTTTTCACAGTTGCTTCTATTCTCTCTATTATCATTAATGTTTATACTGTTCATAGATTGGGTGCTCTATAAAGCAAGGACATAGCTGTGCTCTCTCAGCTGCAAGGTCTTTCTGAAGGCAATATTCTTCGGCCAGTCTGGGCTTTTCAACAGCACTTGAAGGGCCTCATCTACTGTCAGTGCATGGTGTTGCTCCTGCAGTTCAGGACATGTGAACCTTAGCACCAAGTGCCAGCTAAAGGGAAAGGGCTGCCAGGCTATGGCTTTCTTACAGCTATTTCTGCAATGTGTCATTTAAGCTAAACGAACCCCTGGTTCTTTTCCCCATTCAATCTGAAATGCTTCCCACAGTGATGATGAGATGACATTTCTGGAAGCATCGTGTTTCAGCAGCTCTGAACTTAACAAATGAGTAAGGCATGAGCCATATGTTCAGAAATTATTTAGGAAAACTTGGGGAAAACCTGTCCCTGTAAGAATGTCCCTTCCCTTACTTTATCTGCTACTGCATGCCCCAAGTTGGTTTGAATTCCTCCAAGCTATGAAGCTAAGTGTGCCTCCTGGCTGCCAACAAAGACCATCACAATATTCCCAGACAGGCAAGAACTGTGTGTAGCACATAGTACAACCTGTGCATGGCTCTTGTTCCCACTGTTTCATGGGGCCACATTGACTCCAGCCATAGCTCAGCCATGGGGCCCTGCAGCCTCTGCCCAATCTGGTTTGTCCCAAAGATATGCCCATGCCTAGGTAGCATGAGTTCCTGAAAGGCAGGTCCTGCTTGGATCAACCTGATCACCACCTACAAATAGGTGACCTGCCTGGTAAATTGAGGGAAAGGTTGTAGTGTAGTCTACCTAGACTTTAGCAAAGCCTTTGACTATGCCCCCATAGCATTCTCCTGGAAAAGCTGCCAACCTATGGCTTGGACAGGTGTACTTTCCACAGGTAAAAAAAACTGGCTGGAGGGCTCAGTCTTGAGAGTGGTGGTAAATAGTGATAAATTCAGCTGGTGACCAGTCTCTTGTGGTGTTCCTCAGGGGTCCATATTGGGCTGGTCCTTTTTAATATCCTTATTGCTGATATGGATGAGGAGATGGAGTGCAGCCTCAGAAGGTTTGCAGATGACATGAGGCTGGGAGAAAGAGTTGATCTGTCTGGAAGTATGAAGGTCCTACAGAGGGTTTTGGACAGGCTGGATTGATGGGCCAAAACCAGTTCTACGTGGTTCAGCTGGTGCTAGGTCATGTACTTTGGTCACAGGCAACGCTACAGGCTTGGGGCAGAGTGTCTATAAAGGAAAAGGATTTGGGGGTGTTAGTTGACAGCCGGGCTGATCATGAGCAAGCAGTGTGCCCAGGTGGTGAAGAAGGCCAATGACATCCCGGCTTCTGTAAGTAGTGCTGTCAACAGAAGCAGGGAGGTGGTCCTTCCTCTGTACTCAGCACTTTTGAGGCTGCATTTCAAGTACTGTGTTCAGTTTTGGGGTCCTCAGTACAAGAAAGACATTGAGGCCTTGCAGTGTGTCCAGAGAAGGTGGTGAGGGGTCTGGAACACAAGTCTTATAGGAGGCTGCAGAGGGAACTGAGATTGCACCGTCTGGAGAAGAGAAGGCTCAGAGGAGATGTTATTGTTCTCTACAGTGACGTGAAGGGAGGTTGTGGTGATGTGGGGGTCAGTCTCTTTTACCAGATAATAGCTACAGGATAAGAGGAAATGGCCCTAAGCTGCACCAAGTGAGGTTCAAGTTGGATATTAGGAAAAATCTGTTCTCAGAAAGAGTGGTGAGGTGTTGGAACAGGCTGCCTGGGGAGGTGGTAGAATCACCATACCTGAAGGTCTTCATGAAAAGGGTAGATGTCACACTGACAGACATGGTATAGAGCAATCACGGGCATGGCTGATGCTTGGACCAGGTGATCTTAATGGTCTTTCTAACCTTAATGATTCTGGGATTCTATGATACCCCTGCACATACAGAGCCACAGGGAGGATTTACAGGCCAACTAGCAGTGCTTTCCACTAAGTACAAAGTAGCAGCATTAGGCTTTGCTTAGATTGTGGTGGCAAAGAAGCACAAGTGTGAGCAGGGTCACCCATATCTTACCAGACAGATGCTAAAATTCAGTCAAACAGCCTGAAGTGATGGTTTATACATGCCTGTCAGGAGCAATCTGCTGAGATCTTTAAAGGCTGAGTGCACATCCCTCTCCCTTAAGCTCAGTGTATGTCAGTGCCTGCTTCTCACCTAGGACAATTATATCTGAGTTTGCTTTTCCAAGCACAATATGTGGCACACATCTCTGATGGAGAGGAAGACAAAATGGAGAAGTGCCATGAGCTGGAGCATACAGGCAGCAGTTTGCATGCTGTTCTCCCTTGCTTGTTTGTTCAGCTAAGTTAATTGCTGATAGTAATTGCCTAATAATCAGATGTTTTGAGGACAATGAGAACGTTTAGCAAACAACAGAACTAACACTAGTCTGACCTCCCAAATCTTTGCAAATCAAGTGGAAGTCCAGAGGAATAAAATGTAATGGCTAATTGTTTAACATGAAAAGCTCAGCAGGGTTATGTGACAGTGGTGAACACACACACAGATACAAAATACACATTACCAAGCACGTCTGGACTTCCAGTTCCACACAGAAGACTGCAGACCCCTGCAGACATATCCATGAAATAACCCTCAGAGTTGATGGAAAATGCAATTAGACTTTCTTTTTGCAGACAAAAGGAAGAGATAACCCATAAAAATTTTTAGTCTATTTGGTAGCAACGCTTTCAATGTTTTCCACAATTTATGTAGAAGTGATGTTTATGATTTATCATCATACCACATAAACACTGCATCTTAAAGGTACAAGCTCTTTTTGCTTCACTTGCATTACTTAGCTATTGCTTATACTGGAGACTGAATTTACCCTAACCTGAAGTCTTTTCCAAAATACTTTTTTTTTCTATGATTTTTTTTTCCCCATGAATATAGAAGTCATTGCTCAAAGTGCAGTTCTGTGCACTTTTGGCACTCACATTTATAAAAAGATGCTGATGGTCTCAAGAAATTGAAGATAAGGGCTTTATAAATGATTTCAGGGCTGAAAGAAGAGAAGTACAGAGAAAGACTTCACGAGTCTTCTTTGCACACTGAAGTGTGCAAAGTGACATTCCCTGCAGCTTCTTTAGGTAGTGAAAATGCTGAGTCCTAGAGGCCCTTCTAAGTTCAAGTAGAAATGCACTGGAAAAACTAGTGAGTGGAAATCTAAGAAGGAAATTCAACTACAAGAAAGATCACAATTTTTAAACAGAGTTGGTAGCAACAAACAAACAAACAAGGAAAGCTAATGTTAATCAAGAGCAAGCAGCTCTATATAAAGTTTTGTCTAGCAAAGGTAGAAGAACATGTGAAGTGCTATAGGTGTCCTTCAGTGCAGAGAAATACAAGTCAGGAGGAAATATTTTTCTCTTGCCTTATCCTTGGTGATTAGAAAACATCTAATTTGCAGATGTGAAAACAAATTCAGACTCACCACCCTCATGTTCGCACATGCCCACTCAAAAGCCCTGGCAAAAATCACCCAAGAACACCTCTGATATACTGAAAAACATAATGTTTTGCACCAGAAATGAAAGAAGATAGTTTTGCAAAGGTCAGTTTCTCCTGTCTGAATGCCACGGGCAGCCTCATCTGCTCATCTTACCTATTATAAGAAATTAATAAAACCATTACCTCACCAAGCCTATCCTGGACAGATGGTTATCTTGCTAAATAGATGGCTTAACATAGCAGATCAGCTTCATGCTGAGGCAGGTGTTCAGAATATTTTTGATCTGCTGTCCAGAAGCTGCTGTGGCCACTTTCCCTCCCTTCTAGGAACAGCAGGGATTTTTTTGTTCGGACAGGTAATGATGAAAAAAGCAACAGAAGCAGACACTTGATTTATGAATAGCGTACACGTCAGCCACTTCTGTAGCAAAAATTAAAAGCTATCACTGCAAAACTATGATTTAGAACCACCAGAATGAGATGTTATTTGTTTCTGTCTTTGTTTATATAATACTTCAAAGATCACAGAAGAATACAGTTGCAATTATTTTCTGATGCTGCTCCTCGGAACTATTATTTTTAGTGTATGCAGTTCTCCCCCAACTCTGAATTTTTGGCAATGCAAAGCGGTTGCTAGGCCAGGAGTTAATGGTTATGAGATAAGCATTTATCTCACTTGGTGGCATGTCGGCTTGTTCTTTTTTCAAATATTATTTGCTCTTATGCATGTTGTTCTTCTGCCAAAGCTGAAGAAAAATTGCCACTCTTTTTTCAAGAAAGCACGCACTATAACTTGATTCCAATTAACAGTGTGGGTTTTAAGTACAATCTTCGTACTGCTTCTTTTTTTCGCTCTCATTTATCACTATTGTGTACTTGTCATCTGTTATTCTATACTGTTCCAACTCTTTTTCCGTATCTGAAGATAAGTTTGTGGTAGGGACATCTTGAGCACAAAATGAATTTTCAAGCTCTTGTCTGGAAGGACAGGAGTCCCAGAGGTTATATTGATTTTCTAGCATGCTTATGCACGTTCCAGAATTGTCCCAATTACAAAAATTTACTGAGTAGCTTTCCACTGTGCTGTACCCTGCGTTCCCTTTGAATTCCCTTTCATTTTCTGTTCTGCAGGATGGAGCCTCAGGTTATTGTCAGGCAGCCTGAGCTGTTTACTGCTTCCCAAGTGCTGCTGATAGCTGTGCAGAGGAAGCCGGCAACTGTGTGAAGGATCAAAAAGAGAGCATCAAGCTCCATTCCTGTAATTTACCCAGGGATTGTTTCTTCACGTCTTTTATTCTCAGCATAAGTGGATTGATTCAAGGATGAAAATGGAAGGCATTTCTCTCTACAGAGCACATTTCAATTTAATCAGATTTTTCACTCTATAGAAGTGGGCCACAGAGCTATCAGCCAATGTCATGTATAAGTAATTCCTCCTGTGTTTTTTTACTTTATATCCGATAACTGGGGTTCTGTAGAAATCAAAAGCTGACACATTTGAATTATGTTATCCTTTACTATACTGAGTATGGAGTAAAAAATGCAGAGTGCAAGGAGGTCCCTCCACCTCAGTAGCAGATGAATCTGTAAATCCAGGTTACGTTGGCCAGAGTGCTCTCATGCCCTGGATTTCCTGATCACTGCCTTCCACAAGTGCAGTTTGCCTCTGTCTGGGTCCCTCTGGTCCATACCTCATATTTTTCTCTTTTTTTTCCTTGTTTACTGTTTCTGTAAGTTTAAATCTGAGTCCCAATCTATTTCTTATTTTGTCTTACTTTTCCACTGACCCAACAAAGATATTTTTAAAATTAAACATTAAATTACGTTATAGCAAAAAAGAACTATTGTTTGATTCATAGTTTTTCAATATGTGTTACAGTTGTTAACAAATTAGTCTAACTGGTATTCCTGTGAGACAAATCTCATTTTTATTTTCCCTTGATACATAGAATTTTCCAAAGACCAAATTGATCAATAATTTATTGTTCCAGGTTTTCAATAGCTAAACTTGCCAACCCAGAAGAAAAAAACAAATTAATGTTTTTGTCATGTTTTTGCCTTTTTGGTTGTGAGGTGACAGAAAACAGAAGGAAAAGTCTGTGTGTCAGTCCTTTACACATTTATCAAACTGAAGTACCTAGACCACACTAAAAATGGCAGGGTTAAATTAATTCTTGTGATACATAGAAGAGCATTCCTCAGAAAATTGACATTCAGCTTCATATACGAAGCTTCGAAATCATGAATCCACATTTATGCTTGTTCAAAATTGTACAATAAATAGGATGTGCTTTGAGTTTTGCAGCAAGAGGGATTCAGAATAAAAAAATATTTCCAGCAATAAATGCCAAACATTCATAAAACACAGCAGGTAAAAACATTTTAGTAAGAGGGGCTGCCTGCTAAAATGAGAGGCCCTAAAAATATTTTTTTTCCTTTTTTAATTTTCTCTAAAGAGAATAGTAATAGGGCCAAGGAAATAATCTAAACTGATACATAAAATCTGTTTTAACTGGTTTTCTGCCTTGAGGTATATAATCAAGACTAAAAAGCACAACATAAAACCTCAGCAAGAATATCAGAAATTACCACATCTCATTGCTTCTTCAGCCCCTCTTCTTCTTATTGATGATGATGTTTAACATAAGAAAAATGGTTGGGTAGAAATGTTATTTCTTATTCCTACTCTTTAGGAATAAACACAACCTTCTGGGCAGATAGCACCCTGCCAGCTGCACCTGGAGCCATGCAAGTGTACACTGACTTCCTTTCATTAAATACACTTTGGGATCAGGGGATAAGTCAGGACTTTAGAGGCTTTGTAAGTCCCCTAAATCCAGGCAAAGGCATAGATCTGAGAGCAGTAAAGCAAATTGTCTGTAATCACACACATTTCACCCAAACCTGCAGTAATGCCTTCAGCAGTGTTTTCGTGTCTGTGCAGCAGGGCACCCCCCCACCTGCAGCAGCATATGAGCACACTGCAGATACGTGCTTGCATCAGTATCTGTTGACAACCTGCAAAAATGGTTTGAACTAAGAGAACAGGATCCATACCACCTGACCTGCTAGCCCATCAGATTAAGCTGCCTAACACAGCAGGGTCTGAAAGTAAACACCAGGCTCTACGCAGCTGAGCATGGCTTTTTCAAACTCCAATGCTTGCAGAGCAGCACAACCTATTCACACAAGGATATGTTGCTTTAAAAGCATCACAGAGTCCAGGGGAGTGGGGTTCAGAGCTTATTCAAGACTCCCTCCTGAGGTCTGAGAAGCATAGGTAGCCTCCAGTATGTGAGGTACGCACAGTGTCGTTTTCTTATTCAAACCAGTTCTAACTTTTCTATGATATATATGCATGTTGAGCAGCTTTCTAGATAGACATTCTTCCCATTCTCTTTTTGAAAAAGCTCCCAGTAATGTCAAATGATTCTTCCAGTTACTTCAGGTGGCAACTGGCTGCTCCAAGAGGGAAGCTCGCTATGCCTGCCAGTGGTTCAAAAGCTGGCGCAGGCACAGTGGACACAGAGGAGTGAATGAGTCATTCATTCAGTCATGATGCCAGCTAGCGCAGTTCTGCTTTTTCTCCCCAAAAGCTCCTCTCCTGCACTTTTACTCTGCAGTCACAACAACCCAAGGTAGGAAAAGGTAACTGCAATGATAGCACAGGACAAAATGTGTAGCCATCAGTGTTGCCTCTCCACCAGTCCCAGATGAGGGTGGGATGTGGCTCTGAGCAGAGCATTCATTTTTCATACTTGAATCTGCATGGGGTGTGCAGAAGGATTTGGGAGTTTGGCCAATTCTGTTTGTGTGACCATCTGTTAATATACTTTCTTTCCGGAAATGTGCAAGAACCTCCCTCTTGACCAATTTCAAAATGGATTTAAATTAAGTAGTTCAAAAGTCACCAAAGTGACAGACAGTGGCTGAGGCTGCACAAACACCATCTCCCCAGGAAAGAAGGGAAAAACAGAGAAATGGTTTTGCTAGGACATTGCAGTGACTGTCCAGCTCAGCAGTGCAGGTGAACATTAGTCATATGGCAGTAAATGGATTCTGATTTCTATGATCAAAAAAAAAAAAGGTGCTTTAGAAATCCCGACAATCCAAAATACCCTTAAAATTCATATCCGACAACAACTCCGAGACAACAAAATGAAGAAAACAATACTGAAGTACAAGGAGAAAAGAATGACAAACATATTTCAGCTTCTAAAATAAACTTCAGCTGTTTCTGAGGTCTCTTTCCATTTCCCAGACCCAGAAGTGAACAGAAGGAAAAATATGCAACTCTGAGGGAACATTTATTTTAAAAATTGTCTGGCTATTTGCTGGAACATCAGAGAACTGAATAGCTAAATACTATGTGTGTCAACCAAAAAAGGAAATGACAAATGAACTAAAGCTATTTTTGGTGCAACTGTATATAAAAACAACAATAAAAAACAAAGACCTGCAATATCGAAAATTTAGTTTATTGTGTTTTACCTTCTGACCCCAATCATGAAAGCAGTTCTGTGCCCTTACTGTTTATGTAGACCTCCCTGCCACATAAGTAGCCAACAGATCTAGCTGAAACAATTATGCCGTTGCTCAGGAAGGATTAATGCCGCTGCACTACACAGAAAGAAAACAATGGTAAAATACTGAAAAATGGCGAGTACATTCAAGAAATAATTATCCAGTACACCCTGTCTCAGCAATCAGATATTTTCCATGAAGCTGAACAGCTTTGCTAAGCGCTTTACAAACCAAACCCCATAACCCCATTTGCTTGCTGGCTCCCCTCTGCTCTTCCTCTCCTCCACTCTTTCCAGGACGTGGCTGAACTTGCCAAGAATGTCTCAGAGTGAAGACAGAACATGATGAACTTGTTTTTTCCATGTACCATAGACTGGAGTCTCGTTTCCATCTGGCCAGCTCATGGCTTCATTCTGCAAACAATTTTAGGTTTGAAGCTCTCTTTGACTGACACAGAAGAAATGTTTTGGTCTTGTCCATCTCCAGTGTCAGGTCTCAGCCTGCTCTCTCTCGTGCTAATGGCCAATACCTGTCATGCTCCCACCTTCTTCTCTCTCTTCCAAGCAATATGAAAATCTGCAGGAAAAATGTCAAGTCCCACGACAACAGTGATTCATCTTGGTATGCAAATCCTATTCTGTGAACAGGTAACACTGCATAAAATGTTTTGATTTGTTCCTCAGGAAAATGTTTCATCATCATTTTTTTATTTTCTTTCTTCAAAAAAATAAAATAATTTGCTTTAAGGATATCACCACCTCAGGTTTTCTCCAGCTTTCTCCTTTTTATGACTGGTGTGGATCATTACTCACAGTAATGAGGTTAAAAACTCTTCAATTTCTGAGTTTTCAGTCTGAAAGTAGTTATTTTTCTAAGTGGCTGAAGTTCATGAAAGTCAGAGCCCCAAGAAGCCATGAAGCCCAAGTGGAACAGCTTCAGTTTTTGCTTTGTGAGGCCTACACGCTGCCCAAGTACTAGGCAGCTCTTCATCTCTCCAGCCAAAGTGAAGAAGAAAGAGGGCCATAAACACACAGAGAGAAGAGGTACTGCCATGAGAGAACTGATGTTAGAGTAGGCAGAGAAAAGATGAACACAGTAGAATGTGGAAAACTAAGAGAGAAAAAACAATACAATCTGAGTGTTACAAAAGTGATGGGACTCTCTGTGACTGAGAAGGAAACAGGACCCAAGAAGAGGTTTACTGTTTAGTTGTGATCAAGAGACCTCTCTTCCGCGAGGAAGGTAAATGACAGGAAGATAGACACCCTGATTAAAGTCTGCAGTAGTTCATGTACATTTTCCAACAAAACATTCCTCAAACCTATAAATTTTTATAATCACATCAGTCCTCCACAATCCCATGCACAGAGCTCCTGGTGCTGCACAGGCGCAGCGCTGGGCTGTTTGTGTTCCAAGGGACCCTGCTCTCCTACAGAGACAAAAAAGGGCTCTGGGTGTTTTTGTCACACAGTCAGTTTGTTGCTTCTGGTACATCCTGAGAAAGTGTTCAGGCCAGTGTTTACAGCTCTGGCAGGGACAAATCAACTGGTGCCTGTCCTCCAGAAGAACAGCCTCCAGCAAGCTCTTTCCATGCAGAGCAGGGCTGAGCAGTTAGCCTTTTTCTCACAGGAGCTTGCAGGTGTCTTGGGCCAGAGAAAAGACGGGGAAAGTGAGCAGATAGAAGCAAGCAAAAATGAGCAGTGGCTGGAAGGCTCCCCAGAGGAAGCTGCGGCAGGGGGGAAATCCAGTGGATTTTAAAGGGGACTTGCAGGATGAGTCGTAGTTTAGTAACAGTTTTGGATGAAGTGACATAACTCCCTCACTACTGCTGAAACCAGATGTTTCTGATTTCAGTTCATCATTGCAAGTGTTTTCATCTAATTTTTAAAAATGCACAAAAGAGAAGAAATACTTGAGCCAAATTCCCACTCACCAAACATCAAATTCCCAGCTTTCTGTATTTCCATAATTGTTCTCCAATGTATTTGGACTTGATCTGACTGCCCAGAGCTGGTTACTAGTGCCTGAAGACTAGTGCTAATCTGATAAACTGGCAATTAATTTTCTGTACCTGAATATTTCCATCCATCTGTATTTACCACTGTACTTCTGACAATGCCCAGCTTTCCCAACACTAGTCATCTGGAAAATCTTTTACATTTAATGCTTTAAGTTGATAACAGGTTCAGGATGATCAGCACTGCAGTGCTGGGGTTACTGTGCTAATAATCATCATTGCTTTTGAGCTCTTAATAGCTCTCTGCCAAAACTGTCTTTTTCCTTTTTCCTAATTTTTTATATAGATCAAGAAGATCTTTGCTGCAAAGTAGTTTTGTTCCTAGAGAAGAAGCAAGAGATTCTTCTGTTTCATTCCTTTTCTCTTTTTTTTTTTTTTTTTTTTTTTTTTTTTTTTTTTGTATTCTCAAAATCAGTTTGTTATGACATTTCGCACTAGAACTCACATCACAATGGTTTCTACTAAAGTTTAAAGAGGAACTTGTCACAGAATTACAGAATCACAGAACTGTGGGGGTTGGAAAGGACCCCTAGAGATCATCTAGTCTAACCCCCTGCTAAAGCAGATTCTCTGCTGTAGGGTTGCACAGGGAAGTGTCAAAGCAGGTTTTGAATATCTTCAACGAAGGAGAATCCACAACCTCCCTGAGCAGCCTGTTCCAGTGGTCTATCATTCTCACAGTAAATAAGTTTTCCCTTGTGCTTGTATGGAACTTCCTGTGTCCCAGTTTTCACTCGTTGCCCTTTGTTCTTTCACAGTGCACCACTGAAGAGTCATTCTTTCTCAACTTCACTCCTGCACTTCAGATAGTTACAAACAGTGATGTGATCTCTTCCCAGCCTTCTCTTATACAGATTGAACAATCCCAGGTGGAATATGTTTAACATATCTAGGGCAAGATGGATGTTCTTGACAGGGAGCTTGATTGCCCATGGAACAACTTACCAGTCTGCTGTAGGTTCTTTATCTCTTGAGGTTTTCAGAACACTCTGGATAGATAACTGGATAGTCTTGTCAGTCATATTCTAGCCAGGCATAAATAGTTTCATGCAAAAAGCATTTTATGGAGTCCTGAAACAGTTTGGGTTGGATGGGAATTTAAAGATCATTTACTTTCAACTTCAGTTTGTAGAAATCTACATTTGACTTGTGTGAGAGGTCTTTCATGGTCACATCTTGTTTCAGATCTATATCTCAAACTGGATTTAGTGCCAGTAAAGATTTATATCAGTAAGCACTGCAGCCCAGAAGAGTTAGTGCACTATGCTGAAGTCCAAGATACAGATAAGATCTGTGAAAAGGCTCTCTTTGATATCTCTGAGTTCTGGATGACATCTTGAGAGGGTGAGTGCAGTGCAGACAGAATGCAGTGATGAGGCATATCAGTTTTAGCAATTATTAGGTGACACTGCCCTCAGACGGTCAAGACGGAGTAGGCAAATTCTTCCTAATTCTTAAAAAAAAATTTAAGGCAGGGTTTAATTATCAGAGAAATACGTATAAAATAATACAGAGTAAATAAATTCATAATTGCTCCATCATACTGGACAACTGAGGAAAACTGTGTTTCCTTGTTCATAGCTATCAGCAAACCAGAATACAAATATTCCAGCTTAGGAAAAATTGCAAATTTGCGACAAGGGTCAAGGTGGAAATTTTGGACACAGGAAGACCTAATGCTTTTTCAGCTTCTTTCTGTTTTTGCTGAATTCAACCTAGCAAGGAGAACAATGTGCTCAATGGAATCAGACCTTCAGCTGAAAAGCAAGAACAGGAAAAAAATTAAAAGGAAAAATCCTGCTCCACATAAAACCTTTGTACCATAGCTACATTTGTCTAGAAAGTTAACATTAGAGAAATTAAATGGGCACTGCAAAGTCCTCCATTAGTTGAGGGAATATTATGTTAACATCAGATACAGAATGCAATTAGGTTTTTATAGCATATTTTATGCTCAAGGTATGAGAGTGCTCTGCATGCTGCGGTACTGAGGAAGCAGTAATGGGCTATACAACAGCTCACAGACAGTGAGGGGCACTGGGGAAGCAGCCAAAACAGCCTACAGGAGCAGATTTAGTCTTCAATTTTCTTTCTACGGATATTGGTATCCTTCTGTGGATTTGAAATTTATGGGCTTTCTGCAAAATCAACATTGTCGTGTCATCCCAGAAACAGTGACACAGTTTCTCAGAGGGACAGATCGACAAGCTGCTTTAAGCTGTGGATAGGATGGACCAGACCCCAGGGTCTATTCCTCAGCAATATCGGCACTATGCATGTCCTCAGGGGCCCTGATGCACCGTGAGATCAATGTTTGGACTGGATATCTGATGTACACAGCCTAGCCTCAGCAGGCATTCACACTGCAATGTGTCAGAGCTAATTTATGCTTGTGCTCGCAGATGGGATCCGCCGCTCTCCCAGAATGCCCACGCACCTCCTCTGGTCATGCAGGAGTCTTGACTGAGCCACACAGAGGCATCTGCTCTAGGGGTGCCAAAGTTTGTGAAACCATAGACAGCTGTGAAGTTGTCAGCTCCTTCTGTTCTGTTTAGAAGAATTTGAGTCAGGAAGATAAATCATACTGCATAGAATGGGACCCAAAAAATCCTCCAGACAGATAGAAATTCAAAGGAACTCTCTTGAAGCCCTGGGATATTAAATCTGGAGTGGGTGAGGTCAGAAACAAACTACTGAGCATGCCATATTGAGGTAGGAAACCATCATTTTCCCTTTCTTACTGTTGAAATACTTGATACTGCCTTCCTGCTTAACCAGTCTTAACCAAAAAGATGCTTCAGTCTAAACTTCCAAGTTTCCATGGGAGGTTTTAATATTAAACCAAGGAAAGCCAGGATCTAAATCTTGTCATACATCTTCTGAGAAAACAAGTAAATACAGTCTCATCTTTTGGTTGAGCAGATAAAGGGTGGTTACACTTTGAAAACATAGCTGATGGCAGGAAAAAAATGTGCTCCTTTCAAATGCTTTCCATAAGGTCATTTCTGTAATCAAAAGAAAACTAATCCTTCTGCAGTGGATAACAGATTTAGCTAGCCAGTTATTATACTACCTCTGACAAAGGTTCTTTGAATTCAAAGATGAAAAGTGATAGATATTTCAGAATGCTTTAAGAGGATTGAACAGAAAGAACTTGGGTAAAGAAAAAAAAGGAAATAGAAAACTGAGGGGAAAAAAGTAGACAAAGAGGGGAAGTAGCTCTTAAGGGAAGATGCTTTTCCATCTAGATTTCTATTAACACTTGCATGTTATCTGTCATTACATGTGATCTGTCATTCAGAGACTAAGCCAGCTGTTGCCACCTGACAAGCATTATGAAGCAATGACTGTGCAGCATGTGTGTAGCAGAGAGCACAGGGCTGTCCTTTTCCAAAAGACCTCCTGCTGCACTGGTGCCTGCCTTGGCTGCAGTGGGACAAAGCACCTCAGTTGAAGAAATTCTGGTCTAGGCTACATGAACTTCCAAACTCTCCCAGCAACTGTAAAACTAGGCAGATGCCTACCAGCTCTTCTGCAAGGACCTTTCACACAGTGTAAATGAACAAGAAATAGAAAGGGCAAACAGCCTTCTCCTTAAAAAGACAAAACTGTTGACTAAACAAAAGAAGCGAGTCAGAGTGATTACAGCTGACTTCCTTTGTGACCCCTGTCACCTCTCTGAAATGAAAAGTTTGAGACATTTAGGGAATAAATATATTTTTCAATATTTGAAAATGATAGTCGTGGTAAATTCATTCTTCAGTATCTATGTGAAACAGGGATAATATCTCTCTCCTGCAGAAGGGTCATGTCAATAAAACAGTATATTACTTTCCAGTGTAGTTGAAACTCTGGATAATTTAGGAAACAGTTGTCCCTTGCAGAAACTCAGTTTCTCTCCTTATGTTTGCTCAGGCAGCTCTAATCCACTCCCCCCAATAAACACATACTTGAACCATCACTTCTACTTGGTCACCATGATCTCAGCCTGCTCTGGCGAGGCTGCCATGGTGACAGGATGGTGCATACCCACAGAAGATATGCAGTTTCAGGAAAGGAACAGACATGCAGGAACCTAGACAGTAGGGCGCCAGGCACAGCAGAGTGCAGTGATCCTACAAGCACACCCGAGAGCTGCTCATTTTGTGAAGGTATCACTGCAAGCGGTTTAAATGCACTGTCAAAAGCCATCTGAAATACTGTATGGAGACCCAAGCAGTAAATCCTCATTAAACTGCATGTTACCATAGTCTTGCTGTTAATTGCATCAAAACAAGACAGTTTATAATTGCTTTAAGGTATTTGTTCCACTACAGAAAATTGTAAATCCAACTAAGCAGCCACTGATGAATCCATTCTGACTATAGGAGATTTCCTTGAGTGACACCTCAAAAAACTATGACAGCATCCTAAGAGGCACCAGAGGAGTTCTCAAGGTGCAGAGGAACATCCTCTGAGGCCAGTAGCATTCTCTGACCTTCCTAGGAACTTCTACTCTCAGTAGTCTCATTTCTTCATTATCAGGATCATCTCATCACAATTAATGTAGCAAGAGGCTAAGCTCATTCCCTGACATTGTATCAGCTAAGATGTGAGGTGAAAGCCACCATCACCAATTTCTTCCTGGTCTCTGTATTGGAAAAAGTCTGGGGGACATCAAATTTGCCACTACTTCCCTCACTGTGGATTGTAGAAATTCCTCTCTTGTAATGCAGAAAACATTACTTCACCTCTGGCAGCTCGATTTTCTTCAAAGAGAACACTGTTGTAGACAGGTTTGTCCTCCAGCCAAGTACCAAGATGGTCCATGCCCTTGACACTAAGTCTTCACTACATAGCAACTGCAGAACTTTCCTTTTTAAAAGTTCCCAGAAAGAGATTATAAAACACATTAAAAACTAGGGAAAGAAAGATTATTTTCTTCTCTAATACATTTTGAGCGTTTTCTTTACTGTCAATTTCAGCAGTTATAATAAATGGGTTTTGTAGCCAATAGTTACATCTCTTTCCATTTTTTAGGTGACCAAGTCTTTGTTCCTCCATAGGAGCAGCATGGGTTCAGGTGTCACCTACTGAACCAGTGCTCCTCCTCACATCTGCTCTGTAGCTCAGCCATGGCTAACTTTCAGACACCAAGGGAATCAACAACAGAGAGATTTTCAGTGCATCTTTCCAGAAGAAATGCTTAATCCTGGCTTTTTTATTTCTGCAGTGGGAGATTTTTCATTGGTGAACTTTGAATGGCAGGAACATGCTGCTAAGGAATTCTTTGTCCTCATCTTACCCACAGACTGGTTCAGACAACAACCAGATGATGGGCTTTCATCAGTCAGCTTTGTGTGGGTGCCCAGTGTGGTGAGGAAGAGGTTGCTCGCTGAGGGGTTGGAACATTATGTAAAAAAAAAAAAAAATCCAAAATTTAAATCCCATGAGAAAATTTAAGAGCAACTTCTGTTTTGATCATACATTTCTTTTCACTAGGTCCACAGCTGTCATTTTTAATGCAACTGTAAAATTCATAAAACCAGATTGAAATTTATTCCTGACCCACTACTCTGATTCAGTGACACTCACACAAACCCAGAGAGACACTAGAACTTTAATGATTTTTTACCAGATTCACAGTCATGAAGATCAAAGCAGAATCTGGCCTAAATAAACTGCTTCTTAAAAAATAAATGTATAGTTTCCAAAGTCAGCAGCTCATTCTGAACTACCACCTGCATTACTCTGACTCTAGTGAATTTATTCTAGATCTAAGACCAGGATCAGTGCCTGGGACTCCTCTCGTGCAAACTCATCCAGTTCTATTCAGAAAGCTATTATCCAATGTGTTAATATTTTTTTCTTATCTTTTCTTACATTGATGAGAAATTAGAACGCTTTCTCACTCTCCTATCTTTCTTAAGTTAACAGGCTGCAATATGGTTTTGTATAGATAGAGCACTCAATATATAGGCAGTAAATTATTCTGAAGCAAATGTTGATAGGTGGAAGGCTAGTGACATTTATCATGGTTTAGCCTGTAAATTAATTGAAGCTCTTTAATGTAACCTATGACAAATTTTGCTTTTTTCTGGACTGTGATCGAAGCGAGGTTCTACAGCCCCCAAGCTTATTGACATGAAGGCAGAATTTGACTCAAAAATCTCAAAATGCAAACAGCTTCTGTGGGGAAGGCATCGTGTTTTCTGATATACTCAAACATTTCTATTAATTTATCCATATACTCTTTTCTTTGTCTTTTTTTTTTTTTTTTTCCCACTCAGCTACTATAGCAATGATATAGGAGGAAAAATCTCTTGCATATTTGGAAGATGTCAGCTGGCAATACAAAAAATATATATATTTTTTTTTTTTAAAGTCAGTTTCTGATACAAGCTTAATGAACAATCCCTTTAAAACAAACCTACACCAGCACCATTTTACCAGTTACCAGAGGGTGAGTATTAAGCTTATGACCAATGGGGAAAGAAGAAAATTATTCTTTGGCTTAGCCAACACTGAACTGCTGACTAAGAAAAGTGAATGAAGTCTCCAGGCCCTGAGAGTGGTGGTGAATGGACTTAAATATAGGTGGTCATGAGTGGCATTCCCCAGGAGTTGGTTTTAGGGCCAGTCTTGTTTACTGATAATCTGGACTAGGGGATTGAGTGCACTCTCAGAAGGTTTGCACGTGACATCAAGTTGGGAGGAAGTGTTGATATGCTCAAGTATAGGAAGGAAAAGGATCTGGGGATGTTATTTGACAGCCAACTGAACACGAGCCGGCAATGTGACCGGTGGCAAAGGCAGCCAGTGGCATCCTGGTTTCTATCAGAAAAAGTGTGGCCAGCAGGAGCAGGAAAGTGATTGTCCCCCTGTACCCAGCACTGGTGAGACCTCGAGTACTGTGTTCAGTTTTGGGGCCCTCACTACAAGAAATACACCGAGGCCCTGAAGCATGTCCCGAGAATGGAAATTAATCTGTGAAGAGTCTGGAGCACAGATCTTATAGGGAGCAGCTGGAGTAACTGGATTGTTCAATTTGGAGAAGAGGAGGCTCAGGGGAGACATTAGCATTCCCCCTAGAGACCTGAAAGGAGGTTGTAGGAAGGTGGGTGTCAGCCTCTTCTTCCAGGTAACTGGCAATAAAATGAGAGGTAATGGCCCCAGTCTGAACCAGGAGACATTCAGGTTGCATATTAAGAAAAGTTCCTTCCCTGAAATAGTGGCACATATTAGAAAAGGCTGTTCAGGGAGGTAGAGTCACCATCCCTGGAGGTGTTCAAGAAATGTGGTACTAAAGGACGTGGGTTAGTGATCATGGTGGTGATTGGTTGAGGGTTGGACTAGATAACCCTAGAGCTCTTTTCCAATCTTAATGATTGGAAATGATTCTTAATGATTTTGCAGCTCTCTACTCTGAACACCTTGGAGTAGATTTTACTGTATTTTGTGTTAAGAGAAAGGTTACTGAATAGTTGTTTTTAATTTCGTAGATGAGTAGCTAATTTTCCTCCAAATTTGCAGGGAGTTCTGGTGCATGAGCAGATTGAGCTGTACCTCTACAGACATCTACCTGAAATGAGAATATTAGTTTTTGCAGCTTCCAAAGGGGCAACTCTATTTCGAATCCACAAGCATTGAGTGCAGAACAAATGCTCATGGTCTCTGTATCCAAGCACGGTGTCAGCAGTTCTCACTGATCTGCAACATGCAGCAGCACACCAATGGGCAGTATAATATATATGAAGATGAAGGAGCAAAACATATGCAAGGCTTCAGCGATCATGCACAGGAGTGGAAAATATCTTGTATAGTACATCATTTCACTGGAGATTCTGATTTTCAGGACATTGGTTCTAATATTACTGCAGTCAATGTGTTTAATGTCCCTGTGGTGGAATTCCAATGTTAAAAAAGAAAATCTATGACTGCTACCCAGGCAAGTGTGCATCACTGCTTTTGACTAAGCTAACTGTTTTAGGACCAACCTCTGCCAGGAACAGGGCTTCCAAGCTCTGAAGACAGTAAGTACCTGCTAAGAAAATCTATTATAAGCCAAAGTCCGTGCATGTTTACACTTAGAAATCTATAAATGCTGTCACGTGAGCAAAAATTAATGTTGGGGGGACAGCAGGTATTATTTTCAAATTATTTTTGTGTCTGTCCCTACCTCTGCATTTAACAACTGTGAAGTGATTCAAGATATTTGCAGGAAAGAGATTTTTGTTTATGAAACAGAACTCTTGGTAGCTTCTTGGACTAGCCTGTTGATTGAAACTCACTCTTAATTTAAGGGCATATCTGTCTTAAATAAATCAGGACAGTAGTAATTGATATTGCTCTGTTGTGCTGAGGCTGGTGCTGTACATCTTTCAAATAAAATTAAAAGTCAATAGGTGGGACCTTTAGAATGGTTTTAAGTGATACATTCATTCTAATTATACAATTTCCACCATTTTAAATGGTCTCCCTTTGGAAAACTGGGCAATATTATCCACTCTAGGCAGCACACCATTCCCCCAGCTCTATTAGGAAGACTGTGAGCTTACTGGGATGAGGCAGTGCAAAACTGAAAAAGAGAGTTAACTGTTTCTGAGGATTTCTATGGATGTGTCTGTTCTTTCCTCATAAATGTGGCTGGGCACAGATAGAAAATTGCATGGGCAGGGTTTTCATTTCCACCAGTAAACTGCTGTATTTTCAAAATGCAACATTTTGCTCCAAGCCCTTTGAGTCCCAGTGCTTCCAAGCTCTTAGTTCAGATCTGCTGCTGTGCATCAGCTGCTCAAGAGCATATTTCTCAAGTCCAGGGCTGACTGCTGCCCAGAAGATGTCTAGCAAAGCTGTACAGCTAATGCCAGCCTTCAGCAGAAGCTTGCATTGTTGGTATGAGGAGCAGATTGGCAGTGCAGTATTTCTGAGACTCTTCTGCCAGACTTCCTCTCTCTGTACTGGGAAGCTGCCATCATCTGAATAAAATCAACCTGTTCAAAAGAAAAAACAACCTTACCTTTGTCCTGCCATGTGCTGTCAAACACAGGAGGAAATGAAGCAACAAGTCAGGCTACAGTGGAAGAATTTCTAGCTTCTTCCTTGTCACTTCTCTATGTGGGGAACAACTTTTACCATGTGCTAAACCTACCAGAGGAGCAAAGGACACCATCTTCCATCACCAAAGGAAGTCTGAGCCATGAAACATTGCCAAACTGCTGTATAGACTAAAACCCCAAACTCAGAGAAGACATCCACATTCTTGCCAGCCTTGTGGGAAGTAAACTTCTGAGAGCTCAGCTTACAAGCCGCCTTCCTGAGCTAGATTTGAAATGTGACATTTCATGTGACATAAGCAGTTTTTAATTATGTCTTCTTTTGTAGAAGACATAATCTTCTGTATAACTTGAGCCTGATCAACTTATTTGCCTAAGAAAACTCAGGGATACCCAGAGACTTAACCTACTCACATCAACATCTGCATCCAAAAAAGCTCTTCCTTCCACATCAAGTTTTTCGGGGTTCTAAAATGTAAAGAGCAGCTTTACCTCCCAAAAGTACTAACAAAAAATCTACAACAAGAGTAAGATTCTCACTAAAACAGCAAGCTCATATCCCTGAGATGCTTGGTAAAATACTGTAAGATAAAGCCCTAGAGGGAAAAGGGGCACAAGAAAGCTGGCTAATATTTTTAAGGATCACCTCCTCCAAGCTCAGGAATTATCACAGAATGGCTTAGATTGGAGAGGATCTTAAAGATCATCTTGTTCCAACCCCTCTGCTGTGAGGCAAGGTTGCCAACCACCAGAT
This sequence comes from Tetrao urogallus, assembly GCF_951394365.1. Taxonomy (NCBI): domain Eukaryota; kingdom Metazoa; phylum Chordata; class Aves; order Galliformes; family Phasianidae; genus Tetrao; species Tetrao urogallus. The sequence goes on along the minus strand of NC_136816.1, from coordinate 53,391,338 downwards.
CAGGCTGGCCAGAATTCCATCCAACCTGCCTTTGAATGCCTCCAATGATCCACATCCACAGCTTCTCTGGGCATCATGTTCCATGCTCAGAGTAAAATATTTCTTCCTAACATTGAACCTAAATCTCCTCTCTTTTAGTTTAAAGCCTCTCCCCCTTTTCCTATCACTATCACACATTGTAAAAAGTCAGCTCCCCCCCCTCCTGCTTATAAACCCCCTTCAAGTACTGGAAGGTCACAATGAGGTCTCCCCAGAGCCTTCTCCAACCTAAACAAGCCCAGTTCCCTCAACCTGTCTTCACGGGATAAGTTCCATTGCTCTGATCATCTTCAAGGCCCTCATCTGGACCCACACCAGCTCCACATCCTTGTTGTGCTGGGGTTCCAGGCCTGACCACAGTATTCCAGATGGGGCCTCATGTAGGCAAGAGTAGAAGGGAATGATCACCTCCATCTCCCTGCTGGCCACTCTCCTTTTGAAGCAGCCCAGATCTTCCAGGCTGCAAGAACACACTGCTTGATCATGTCCAGCTTTTTGTCCATCAGGACACCCAGGTCCTTCTCATCAAGGCTGCTGTCAATAAGTTCTCCTCCCAGTCTGTGCTCATGTCTGGGGTCGCCTTGCTATCCGAATGCAACACCTTGCACTTGGCTGTGTTAAACCTCATAAGGTTCTTATGGGCCCACTTTTCGAGCATGTTTATATTCCTGTAGGTGGTGTCCCTCCCCTCAACTGTGTCAACTACATCATGCAACTTGGGTCATCAGCAAATTTGCTGAGGATACCCTCAATTCCACTGTCTATGTCACTGATAAAAATGCTGAAGAACCTCAGTACCAAGACGGACTTCCAAGGTTACACTTCTAACAGCCTCCACCTAGACACAGAGCTATTGACAACAACCCTCTAGCTATGACCATCCAACCAATTCCTTATCCACCTAATAATCCAGCTTCAAATTCATATCTCCCCAATTTAGAGATAAGGACTTGCCCTTACAAAGAGGAATTCAGGGAAAAATATCAGAAGGCCTGCATGGACAAACTCAAACACAAAAAGGAAACCTACAGAGGGTAGGATAGGCAAGGATTAGCAAGGATAGTAACCTGAATGGAACACAGAGACATTGTTCAAGAATCCTGGGTTCAAGTTAAGAAAGCTAAAGCCTATATAGAATTGAATCTTGCCAATGACAACAAGGCAACAAGAAAGTCCTCTAGAAGTACATGCAAAAAAGAAAAACTAAAGAAAATTTGGGCCTTCTCCTGAAGGTCCTGTTTAAGCAGACCTAATTACCTGAGACAGTGAAAAGACTGAAGTAGTGAATGCCTTCTTTTTCTCAGTCTTTACTATCAAGACTAATCTTCAGGAAATCCAGATTCCAGAGGCCAGGCTGAATGGCTGGAGGAGGATGAGGTCAGGAAATAATTGAGCAAACCTATATATCTATAAAACTACTAGCTGATGGGATGCACCCATGAGTGCTGAGAGTACTTGTCATATGTTATTGCGAAGCTACTCTGTAATCTTTTCTCAATCACGGCAATCAGGAGAAGTACTCAAAGATCAGAGGAATGTAAATGTCACTCCCATCTTCCAAAAAAGCAAGAAGGAGGACCAAGAAAATAACAGTCCAGTTAACTTCACCTCATTCTCTGGGAAGGTGATGTAACAACACATCCTGGAAACCATACTCCGGGCACATGAAGGAGAAAAAAATCAAGAGGAGTAGTCTTTGTGGATTCACCAAGGGGAAATAATGCCTGACCAAACAAGCTTCTATTATGAAACCACCAGCATGACAAATAAGAAGAGAGCAGTGAATACTGTCTTCTTGGATTCAGCAGGGCCTTTGATGCTGTCCCTCGTAAGCTCCTCATAGAGAAAGTGTTGAGTTAAGGGCTGGATGGGCGGAAAGAGAAGTGGATCAAAAACTGACTGAATGACAGGACACGTAGAGTAGTGGTCAGTCTAGATGAAAGCTAATACCCTAGATGTCAGTACCGGTTCAAGTCTTTTCTAACATCTTAATTAACAATCTGGTCAATGGGGTACAACCTCAGGGAATTCATGGCTAACACAAAACTTGGAGAAGTGGCTGACTCATCAGAGGGCCATGCAGCCATCTAGACAGACCTTGAGAGAGAGGTGGGCTAACAGAAACCTCAAGAAGTTCAACAAGAGGCGTAGAATCCCACACCTGGGGAGGAACAGCACTAGGCACCAGGACATGCTGTGGGACATCTAGCAGGAAAAGAGCTCTTCAGAGAAGGACATGTGGATCCTGGGGGATACCAGGTTGAACAAGACTCAGCAGTGTACCCTTGATGCTAAGAGAGCTAATGGTATTCTTGTCAGCTTTAGGCACAGTATCACCAGAAGATCAATAGAGGTGATCTTTCCCCTCTGCTCAGTGTTGGTGCACACCCACAGTGTTGTGTCCAGTTCTAACTCCCCTTCTTCTTCCCTCTCCCCTTCCAAGAGCACCTGGACATGATGGCTCTTAAGGAAGGCTTCCAAGATGATGGAAATACTGGAGCACCAATCCTGTGAGGAGAGACTGAGAGAGCTAGTAGTGTTCACCCTGAAGAAAAGGAGACTCGAGGGAGATCTCTTCTATGTCTATAAATTCTTGAAGGCAGAATGCAAAGAGGATGGAACAAGGCTCTTTTCAATGGTGCCCAGTATCAGTACAAGAGGCAGTAGTCACAAAGTGGATCCAGAGAGCAGAAAGCACTTCTTACTGTGCAAGTGATAGAGCAGAGCACTGGCAAAGACTGCCCAGAGAAGTTATGGATATTCCTCCTTGGAGATCTTCAAAAGCTCCCTAGACATGGGCCTGGACAACCTGCCCCACATGAACCTTCTTGAGCAGGGGTTGGACTAGATGGACCCAGAGGTCTGTGACAGCCTGAATCACTATGTGATTCTGTTATTCTCTATTACTGCCTTTCATATATGCAGGCATCAAGCACTGGCTTTGATCTGAACAAAATGGCCATAGCAACTTTGAGGGGAAAAAAATATGCGATCATTCTTCTGGAGCACAATGATCAAGGAGCATTTGTGCTTCTGCACAAGTCGGTACTGCCCACAGGGCAGCCCCAGAGCCACAACAGGCACAGAAGGACACCTCTGCAAACCATTGTCTCCTTCTAATACACAGGGGCCCACCTGGGGCTTTCTTGTACCAAGGTCACTGTTGTGCCCATTATCAGCAAATAATAGGATGCGTGAGTCTGTAGAGGAAAGGAGCGATGTAGACTTTTAGCCAATTAATTTCAGAATTGATTCCCTCTGCTGCCAGCATCCTCTACAGCCAGCAGGGCTCTTCACTGCTATCCAATGCAATGCACACACCTTTGAAAAATGATGCTTTCAAGCCTGCCCTGTGGTGCAGTAAATTTGAAAGTGCTCTTAATAATAATAAGGATCAACATTGACTTTAATGGTCTTCAAACCCTTCATGTAATTTCATTAGATACCCAACACAGATGCAAGCAGGGGTGATGTCATACTTTTCCCTTGCTCTGAAACCTGAGTCAGGCGCCAGAGATAGAAATCAATTTTATTGCCTGTAATCGGATTAAAGTTTCGGGAGGCTGGTGATCGAAAGGTGATTGCTGGAATTATCCAAAAATGCAGAAGGTTCTTGTGAAGATACAGAATGGCTCAGATTGGGGCAGGAGTCTAGCAGACTGCATGCACAGTTATGGATGTCATTTAGATGCCTCTAATCACCCTGAATTAATATGGTCATTTTGGCACTTAAGAGTTTTCCTGTCAATGCAAATATCAAAAAGTGTGTGGTTTCACAGTATCAAGTAAACCACACACACTGGTGATTTCCAGAACTCTCCTTTTTATTGCAAATCCATTGGTACAGACACTCCATGCAGGTACTAAATCACCACTGCATGGGAAACTTAACAGTTATCTGTGTGTAAAAGTTCCTTCCTGAGTCAAACTCCTGTTGCTTTCCACAGTGAGCACCACTGCAGGTCTGAATTTGATAGCCAACCTTACCACAGTTGGCTATCTTTGCCAAGATCAGGAACTAATATCTGTAACCTTGTGATATATGTGAACACACATCAATGCAATGATCTCCATTCCACCTTGCAGAGCATAGATCCAGCATATAAAACAAATATAACAGAAAAAATCAGAACAGTAACAAAAGAGAAATTAGGAAGCTGAAGAAGTCCATGACCATTGATGGCTTTTAACAAGATTTTTTCAATAAGCTGATAAAATGCAATTACCTCATCATCTGAATATTGCAGCAGTAAAATCAATGCTACTTAAGAAGTCTGACAATCAATTAGGTACTCTCTTGATATTTGTGAAAGTCAAAGAAATTCTATGTAAAACATTGATTTCTGCAGAGATATCATTAAAGCACCACAATACTAGTTCCATAATAGATGTTGAGACAATTAATTTATTCTACCCACAGAATTCTGGCAGAATCAGACCTCTGAACCTTCTTCTTTTTTGAATAAAGCCTTTTTTTTTTTCTTCCTACATGAGAGTTCTTCAGTGATTTCATCATTGCTGAACAAGATGCACTCATGAAAGCACAGGATGTATCTGCCTAATAATTTGTTAAGACACAGACATACACTCTGGTTGGGCTCATTGTATGTTAACATCATAACATCATCATCCAGTGGGTAATACTTAACAATACGATTTTGACTTCAGCTCAGTGTATCCGACTAGTAAATAGAGCTGTGAACACATAACAAGCAGACACCAGGGTCACAGGGACCCAAATCATCAAAAGCATTTAAGTTCCTAACATCTTTTGATTGCTTATATAGGTGAGCATCTAGCTGCCTTTCAGCATCACTAAATGTCCTGTGATTCATGTACACCAGAGATGTCAAGTACAGGAATAGATTGACATGAAAGTTTGCAGGATCATTATATTTCAAGACTTTTTAAGAGCAGATTAGACAAAGAACTGCCAGGAATAACCTGGGCATCATTGCTCCTATTTTCCAGCCAGAAAAATGGGCTACATAACCTTTTGAGGCGCTCCAGCTCCGTAACAGTTCAAAAAGACCCTGATACCCATGTCATGATTTTCTGATTTTCCAGAAAATCTGTCAGAGCTTTATCAGATGTTTAGATAGGTATTCAGTATTAATTTTTATTGTAACAATCATATCTAGGATAACATGGATCAGTTTTATTTCTGGTATGGCTTGGCTTTCATGGAATTATATGAGGGATGAATTTAGTTCAGCATTTGGATAATTAATAATCTATCAACACTTAACATTAATGTGTATACTGAGTTATTCTACCACCATTTAAAACAGTGGCATCACTAATGAGACCATTAAATATAGAGACCATCAAATCACACTGGATTCATGTTTTCATTATTTCTGTCTAAGGTTAGTTTTTACCTTAGTCAGTTAATAAATGCCAGGGTGATGCTGGCACAGAAAATATGCATCTCTTAGTTCTTATTAAGATGTCAGGAAGAAAGGTAGTAAATAGACAGATATGACTGTTTTGTATCACAGGGTCCTGCCAGACAGAAGAAAACTAAAAGATGTATTCTCATTTAGAGTAGGATGCATACAGTTTCTTTTGGCATGTTATTTCTGAAACTGAGCTGTACCAAATTCAGAAGCTAATTAAGACTTTGTTCTGGAAAACACATCAGCTCCTGCTGAACTTTAAATACACAAGTAGCTGCACTGAAAACAATGGCTAAATTTAAGCTCACACCCGAGCACTTGCCTGACAGATTACCATGGCTCTGCAAGTGTGATTACAAACACAAATCTTACCCCAGCTCCCTGACAAATTAACAAAGCTTGCAAACCTTTTCAAGTTGAATTGGGTTGTAAGTGAGTTTGAGGTCAAACAGAGGAGTTCCCAATGGAAGCTCCATTGCAGACTAATTGAATGCTGGACCAAAATGTCACAATTTCTTTAATTTAGAATGCAAATTTTCAGACTGAAAATCTGTGATAGCACAAACTGCAATGAAGATAATCTGTTGCAAGAATAATAGTGAAATCTTTAAGGCAAGGTTTAGAAATGAAGTCACGTTTGGATGTTCTTGATATGACATCTCTAACAAAAATGAAGGAGAGTTTGAAAGATGAAAATGACACCTCAGTGCATCATATTATGTGCCAGACTGGCAACACGGAGTCAGTTTTATCTAATTAGGCATCAAGCTCGTTCTTCACTGACACTTATAAAGACTAAATATTAAGAGATCAAGAACACAGCAACAGTCAAGATAAAGAACAATCAAATCCCTGCAGTACAGTGTGTTGCTTTAAACAATCACAGTATATCCCAGCAGTGACACCAGGAAGGTGAAACAAAGTATTCTCTTAGCTTTACCAAAAGAAAATGAACCAAAACTAGGAACAAAAAACCAACCAATCTGAAAACAACAGAAGCACCAATGGCAATAGCCATGTGGCCCCTGGTAGCATCATACAAGTTCAGACTCAGTCTCTGTCAAGCAGTTTGCATCAGTTGTATCCTCAGCCTTGGGCTTGTCTCTGGCTCATGTCTGCTCCTTCCGCAATGCACCTGATTCCCTACCTTCTTACCACTTTGCTCTCAGTTAACAAGGCCACCTGGTCAGCATACTTCTTTTTTCTATGTACCACACAACCCTGAGTGTTCGTCTTCAGGATGAGAAATGCTTTCACAGATATTGAACAAATGTATGTCTGTTACAGAGTGCAGAAATTCCAACAGCAGTCAATACATCTGGGGAGAAGAAAAACAGAAGTAGGGTGCTCTCCAGGTATTTTTCTTTCCGCTCCCGTTTTTCTTGTCTCATTCTCTCTTTATGATCTGCATAAATAATGAATCAATATGGGCTCTCACTGACCCTAAGGCACATAGGTGAGACTCTGGAAAGGATCACATTTTCTGTATTTCCTTGTCCCATCACATTTTCTCAGAGCAAGACATAGGCCAAGCCCCCAAGCCCCAGCCTCAGTGACACTTTCTGATGATATGAAGCAGCAGCAGGAACATCCCCCTAATGAGCAAGAAGGTTCCCTGCTGCTCCCTGTATGCAGCTGTCAGTCTGTGTAGAACTTCATGAGCTAGTAACATGAGATAAACTGTTTTTCTAATATTTCATTGTTGATACCAGCATTGTCACAGATGGAGCGGGAGCTGTATCCAACGGTGGTGGCACAGGCCACCCTATAACCATACAGCCCCACACTCCGCTACATAACTCCTATATTACACAGTGTTTCCCTACCACTACTGACACTGCAAGAACTTCAGCAGGCAACGCATATATGCATCACATTTTCAGCAAGCTATTGGGAACAAGGCCTCCTGCAGACCAATGGAGAGTTACATGTTTATAGCCCTGGATTTCCCACCCTGAGTCATTCTCAACCGCTGATACAGTATAGCTTCCCCAGCAGCTGTTAACCAAGCATCTTGCAGAGAAGCATCTGTAGGCTAAACTCTCACCAAGTAGCTGAGATAAATGAGGCTGTATGTGAAATCCCACTATTTACAAATGTCACTGAAACACTGAAAAGTCAGTAGGTCCTGATTCTGTGTGCCTTATATCTCATTTTTAACAAGTCATCATTTAACGAGTAATAATACAAAACATAGGAGGGGAGGGAGAGGAAAGGGCTGGATATATACGATATATAAGTGTTTTTTGCTACTAACAGACTTTGCTACTGAAGAAGTTAATATACTTAACTTTCATGAGGCTTTGATTACTAATTTTCAGGCCTAATTTAAAGGTGCAGTGAGCAACTGAGCGTTATGAGTCAGACCGTTTACACAGCAAACAGTCCACGTGCCAGTATCCTATATAAAATTAATTGCTTCATTAACCTCAAACAAGGTCAAATACAAGAACTTAGGGACACACACTTTTCCCCCTGTTCCAGCAGATAAGTCACTCCTGTTGACGTGAGAACAATGCAATGAGTGTGTTAAGAACAGTCAGTGTGAAGATAGAACTGCCATGATCACAGGCATGATGAGGGTACTCCAAAACACAAGCTTCATTATTCCAAAGAGGGTTCATATAAGCCTTAGAAAACTCTTCCAGGGAAAGATCTCAGCCTGCTGAAATCACATGGACTCTCAAGCTGCCTGGGACTCATCTTCAAAGTCCAGAACATTTGTTACAGAATGTAGGAGTTCAAGCTCACCTTTCTTGGGCATTTCCTGGAAAGCAAGCTGAGCAGTGATAGCAGAATAATGAAACTACTCTGTGGTCCTACTGAATTAAAGTGTTAGGTACTGGCTGCAACCAGATAGACTTTTTATGCCAGGACCTTCCCCCTGTATGACACAAATATTGTTAGGGTGTCTGTCACCACAAAGGTGACTGCACCACACATAGAGTTATTCTTGGGTCCATGTCCCAGTCTCTTCAGCGGAGCAGAAGCAATTAGATCTTACTATTAATATAAGTGATTTCAGCTATAAAGCAGAAGATCATTTAAAAATTAAGATTTCAAATAAGAAATCACTGTAAGAAGGTAGTTTTGTATGCTGAAGACACTCAAATCTCTTGCTGGTGGTTGTCACTGCACACGAGGTGGGCTGGCAGTGCTGTAAGCACACTCTTTTTAACAGTAATGATTTTTCCTGGGTGCGGGCCATGTTACTGTGCCTCACACCATGTGCAGGGAAAGACAACACAAGAGAAAATTGTGCACTATAATTCCTGGGCAAACTGAAATGTGGAATGCTGACAGCTGATCAACAGTAACAGTAAAGCCCAACACGAATGATAATTAGAACATAAATAGTAATTTACATGATTAGCAGTCGTGTGTTCAGACACTGAATTAGAGGAAAATGGCAGGCTTGTGTGCACTGACCATTGGACAGCTACACTGAGCAGAGACACACTTAGCATCGTTATAGCATCCCAGACAGATTCATAGTCAGTCTTTCTCATCCACCCAAGGAAAAGATGGTCTTTGTGCCAATGGGGCTTTCCATATTTGACATTTCAGAGCATGTGGTATCAGACAGCTCAAGGCAGAGAGTGGGAAGTTTACTAGCAGTGTCTGGAAGAGTTTAGACAGATGTTGCTTTCCATTGCATTTCTAAAAGTCTTGAAGCATCAAACTTGTGCAGAATGTTATCTCCAAAACACTGACCAGCACTGCATCTATGGGTAATTGAGTTTCAAATAGATAAAAGATTATAGTGAAGAGAAAAAACTGGCTGCCCCCATGTCTATGGTGGAACAGACCAGACAGAGTGGGCGTAGTGCAGCAAGCTAGCTGGACGCAAAATAGACATCATGAAAAGCTCTCCAGGAGCGATAGGAAAGTCCTAGAGCAGTTCACAGGCAAATGCTGCAGAGAGCCCCATATGAAGGCAACAGACATAACCTAACTTATCCCAAGGGAGGGAGACAAACTTGGCGAACTAACTGTGGGTCTTTCCAGACTTGCAGATCATCACATTACATAGAAAGACCATACAATATAAAAGTCATACAGGTTAGTATTTGCACGCATCTCTTTGAAGTCAGATCTGGAACAGAAAGTCTATTTCAGACAAGTTTCCCAGAATGCTGAGACTCTACTTCAACATGTCTCACTTGAAAGGACTTGAAACACTTGAAAGAACCATGGTGTACCTGTATCTCCTAGAAACCTTCTTGCTGTATGCTGAAATGTTCCCTTTCCCAAGTTTCTGTGTAGTTCCTATAGCTCTCCCTTTGTGATATTCTGAGTTCACACATGTTCCAGCTAGCTTGGACCTTCAGTACAAGTAGCTTCACACTTCTGGATGGTATTGATAATACCTGGCAGAATATTTGGCCTGGACTCTGTATTCCTTTCTACCTTAATCTCACATCCCTGCTATGACCACTTCTTTATGAAAGAAAAAAAAAAGATCATCAAAGGTGAGCATTCTATGATTCTATGATTATTAACATAAATCAAGTGACAAGTTTGGGGAAAGCACATTGGCAAGAAATCATTTTGTGTCAAAACGTATCAGTGATTTGACTTCATAAACATCTGGGGCTGGAAGGAATGCTGTGTCCTACCACAAGACTTAAGGAAGGGAGAAAATGAGAAGTTTAAAACAAGTATTTCCACAGAAAGACCAGGAACAGTGCTGCAGGAATTCCCAGAGAGGTCACAACCAGAGCAGGGCATGACAATCCTGCTGAATTTCTCAAATACATTTCAGTTTCCTTGAAAGGTTGAAATGATTCTTGACCAGATATTTATTAAAGTTTTGGGTTTTTTTAATTGACACAGTTGGTTTCTTTTCTGGTGCTAATGAAAACCTCTTCGTGATTAATTCAGTATCCTGATATTTGAAGAGCACTGATGCCGTGGTATTCTATAGCTACCACAGAAAATTACCACTTCAGGACAGATGGTGCAGTGGTGTTGATGAGTAACAATTAAGCCCAATCATTAAGGGCTCTTCTGCTCATTGAAGACATACACTGAAGACATGTGTATGTAGACTTTTCAGAGAACCTTTTTCATGTGTAGAGGAATTAATGAAAGGGGTTGTAGCTGAATAATGACTTTTGGTTCTCCTTCATAATTAATAATTAAATGTTAAAACGTTATGTTAAATAAATTAAAATGTAATGTTAAACCATTTTTTCAAAGCTGAATATCTTTATCCTACAGTTAAATTGTGTTTGTAATCACTGAAGACTATAAATTTGAGGGCCATATGCATTATTTCTAACCATGAAGTTTCTAATTTTGACCTACCAGATTAATCAAATTTAAAATTTGATTAATCAAAGAAATAAAATCAAAGGAACTCCACAAAGTTATTCCCAGCTCCATTCCCCAGTGGGGCAAACGTGTTGTTATTTCAGCACAGTATGAGTTTGGTAATCTGAGAAGTGAGCAGACTAGTAAGGATGATGTAATAAACAAGATAAACAAGGACATTTCATATTTTTTCCACTAGAAGAAGAGAATAATGACTCAAATGTGCTATTACACTGATAGCAGCAATTCATTACAGATTTGAAATGCAATAAAACCCATCAGACTCTTACAGTGAGTGAGAAGCAGTTCTGTATCACGTGGAAGCTAGCTGCTCATAGGTCTGACCTCAGTGTGGCAGAAATACAGGTCTTCATATACCTTCTTTAACTCACCTCACAGATTCTGCCCTCAAACCAAATATGGAGGACAACAGCTGGCCCCATTTTCAGCCTGTGAAAAGGTTCCCTCCACAGACTGAATGTTGTACCCGTCCGGAGTCCTCCATAACAGAAGCACTGAGGAGTCAATGTAGTCAGCTGCTGCAACTGCAAGTGATGCTGAGAGCAATGGTGGAGTTGACCCAAACGCCAAGGGGGTATTTACAGCCCACTGCTTTCACCAGGATGCACAAAAAGGCAGATGGCTGAGGCAGCCAAGCCTGGCCCCAGCATTTGTAGCCAGAACACACAGAGACAAGAGTCACTGAACTCGGGTATGGGGATAGGCCTGAAATTCAGCCCCAGCACAAAGGCTGAGCACTGGAGTCACAAACTCCAAAGAAGATTCATCCAGACAAGCCAAATATTGCAGCACTGAAGACTGCAGTGGTAGCACGTTGCACAGTTGCACCTGAACAAACCTACACCAGAAAACAGGGCCTGCTTGTGGCCTGTGTCAAGTGACAGAGAGCAGAGTTTTGCCTGCAGGCACCTATAGAGGAAGAGCAGGCCCTGGCAGAGGAGGGCAGCTGTCCAGCTCTGAAGGGAACGTCGGGTTGGACTGCAGGTTCTCTGCAACTGGTGCCTTTAATGAAAGAGGCAGGTTTGAAGTCAGAGGTTTCTCCACATTATTGTGTTCTGGTAACAGGAAAAAATACTGCTGGAGAAAGCTTTGTGAATACAAAGCTGGGTGAAATATCTGTCCAGATACTTGCAGATAGTAGCAGAGTCACAGTTGTTTCAAAGATTATAGTGACAATTCATCACCAGTTTTCTGATGAGAGTCTGTAGCCTGCGACAGGGTCATTGCCCTCTTCTCCCAAGATAAAAGCACATACGATACCAAAGGGGAAGAAAGCATATGTTAAATAGCTAACTTGTGCCTTGCGATTATCCTCCTCCTTCCTACATAATAACCTCCTTTTCTCTATTTATATTCACATCTATATTTAATGCTCACTGAAGACTACAGACTTGTGTTTGATGTTCAGCTGAAGACATGATTCATCACAATCCTCATTTTTAATAATGGAAAAAGGCTGTGGTGGAAAAAAACAGATGAGACTGCTTTTCATCTTGGTAGCCATGTAACCTTTTTGTGAACTTGGAAAGTCTTATAAAGAATGGCAGCCTCAGCCTATCATGGATGATTCACAAAGTTTTCTGAATGCTGCATGATCTCCCCTAGCAGTATCTGATCTCTCTTTCTTTAAAGAATGCTTGTTAAAAACAGACAGTAAATCACCCATTCCTTGACCTGCTATTTCTGTTGTTGTTTTTCACATGAGATGTAAAAGACATTCTATTTATTATAAAAAGTTTTGGGTTTTTTTTTAACAGATGGTATCTGTAGGCCTAAGAATGAAAACAAGGGGCAAAGGTCAATTATTAACTTGTTTTCATGCTCTGCCCTGCAGCCAGAGCCACCAGTGTTATGATTCCCAACCAGCTGGTGGGAGAGCAGTGTGGCACTCCCTGCGAGGCTACCAAAAACAACCCTCCTGAACAACCCACAGCAGGGGCACTGAGTGCAAATAACCTCTAACAGAGACCCACAATACAAAATAATCTAGAGCTCTTTTTGTGAGAATAACTGGAGCCCCGGCCCTTTTTTTGTCATGGGATACACGTGCTCAGATTTTCCTATACATTCTTGAATCTGGTACCATGGAGGACTCAATGTTCTCAGGTTTAAAAGTATTCCTGTGCACAGAAGCCAGCAGCTACCTATTACTCAGTCACAACTTTATAAATCTCTTTGCACAGAAAATGTATTTACCTCTGTCTTTTCCAAAATAGCTAATGTGGCTTAAAATAACTAATATCAGCCTGTAGGAGATCAGATGTAACTGGCTTAGATGACACTATCATTTAAGGATATAATTTAAGCTAAGTTTTAATACCAAAGCAAAAGATTGAATTTTCACTGGAATACGTGAATTCATTAAACTGAAGTTATTTTCATCTTTCAGAATGTGTTCCTTTCAGATGTAAGAAGTAGTACAAATGACCTCCAGATTCACAGTTGCTCTTAGGGCTATTACAATCTCATTTTAATTAAAAAGCTCCATGCATTTCCAGGTAAAAGACAAAAAAGCTTCCTTCACCTCTCTTCTTCCTGCTTTCCCCATTGAGTTCAGTCACAGGGGGTTGGTTATGGACAGAAATGACCTCTTTCCAAACAGCATGCCATTCCCACTTCCTCTCTCTGCCTCCCAGCAGCCTGACCTCTCCCCATCTCTTTGTATTGGTGTCTGCATGCCTGGCTGGTGGATCAGGAATGTGGAACCTGGGCAAGCAGCTGTGAGTCTCCAAAGGGACCTGTCCATACAGGATGGCCCTGAAATAGCTGTGCTAGGAGTCAAGGAGGCCACATAAAGGCAAATGCCAGTTCTCCCTTCCAGCACTGAGGGCACCACAGTTCCACATGAAGGATGACCTAGCCCACACATCAAAAAATCTTCCCCTGGACTCAGGAAGAGGCTTAAAACAGAAGGGTGGGGAACAGGTGCTGCTCTGTTTTTCTGCTATCCCCAACCCTCCCTACATCCCTATTAAAAAGCAGTGATTGAAACTCATTTACCTCCTTGTTATTCGTGCATGATAATTGTTTGTAAATGCCATTTTTTCTTTAATTACCCCTTTCTACATATACATGAGAATGACAGAATAAAGAACAATCCAACACTGCAATTGAATTACAAAAGCATTGCACATGGCTGTCCTATTAACTTCATAGCAGTGATGTGCTATAAAATGCAAAGTGCAGAAAAGGGGTAGTAATTTGTTTATAAATATGTTAATTTGGTAGAGCAAATGCCATACTGCCTGAGAAAAGAAAATCAGTGATTGCAAAGTATGCCTTCTAGCATGGATTTCACAGGGCAAAATGTAGTTAATAAAACTACCTTTATGCATTGTATTACGGCTTTTTAGCATAAATAGCTAATAACCAATTTACATTAATGATATTGGCACAAACGTAAATTAGGGTCTTTTTGTTTGTATTGCTGAAGTGCAATTCTATTGCCAGACAATTGTATTTGGCCATTTCATTAACTGGAAAGATCTAAGAAAGAGATACAGTCCCAGGGCCTGCCCAAGGAATATTAATATCGCAAAGAAATCACACTGCACACCTGGCTGCAAGCTGGGGCCTCAAACAGACCCATGCTCGGTACCCCATGGCCTGTCTTCTGCTACCCATACAGGCAAACATCACAGCTTCAACAGGCTGGTGGTGTCCCACGTTGGGCTAAAAACAGTCTTGTGTAGCTTTTTGCAATTTCAGTTGCATTTTTGTTTTGAATCACAGGCACCAAGGTATTGTGACTCCAGCTGCCACTCCACTAAAGAAAAGGGGGAAAAAAGCTGGAGAAGCATAGGCCACATCTGGAGTTACTGGCTCAGACTACACCGTAGGCTTGGGTACCAACCTCAGCACTGGGAAGATGATGAGTTGTGGTGAGGACAGAAATGAGGCTGTCCTCTCTCTGACATGGCCATATTGGAGTCCAGCTCTGCCCCATTAACCTGCAGGCTTGCATTTCTGAACTGATATAGAGCACCCGCCTCTTCACTGTAGCAGAGCCTTAGTCCTGTGGCTGAAAGAAGCTGTGTATCTTCTCAGGTGTAGGAAGCAATGTGGAACCTCACAAGGGATTTACACCACTTCTCTGCACTCCCAAGATAATAGCTTTCCTGCTTGACACCTAGAAAAAGAAACTGTTGCAGCATAATGATTTTCTTTTGGGTTAGGTGGCAGGCACAGAAAGTGGCCTTTACAGCCCTCTAAATCAGTGTTTCTGTTAGCCAAAGATCAAATGTAAATGTTGGCAAATTACTGGCAGTGCACATGAAAGCCACATAATCTCATCTGCTGTAGCAACAGAGGTTTTCCTTTTCAGGCCTCATTCATCTGGGACCTTTCATATTCACAGGGTCTTTCTTTAGTCATGCTATGTAAGCATCTACTGTATATACAGAAAGCCGTTTTTCCCATGTTTGTGTGCTGCTGGAGGGACAATAAATCATGAATCTATTTCCAATTTCATTACTCTTTATATGATATCAATACAATAGCATCCTTTCTCTATATCTACTTGTTTCCAAGATAAAGAATAGGAGAAATGCTTCTTCCCTTTGTACAAATCCGCAGTTAGCTGTTTTGCTTTTCTTGCACCAATATAGAATGTGATAGACAGTTTCTCCAGCAAGATTTTGGGAAAGGAACACATGTATTGGTTCTCCGTTATTTCACTTCATGGCATGGAATAAACCAGACTGAATTTTGATACCACTGACACCAGTAGAACACCTCCAGAAATTCAGAGAGGATAAAATTTGCCCTTTTGAACATGATTGATCATTTTAAGAAATCA
This sequence comes from Tetrao urogallus, assembly GCF_951394365.1. Classification (NCBI taxonomy): domain Eukaryota; kingdom Metazoa; phylum Chordata; class Aves; order Galliformes; family Phasianidae; genus Tetrao; species Tetrao urogallus. The sequence goes on along the minus strand of NC_136816.1, from coordinate 53,375,765 downwards.
TTATTTGAATATACTTATATGTATGTATTCATCCATCACAACTACCCCTCATCCTCAATGAACAATGTCATTTTAGCAGACCAATAGAATCTGAGCAGATTTCTACCTTATATTTATCCTGCTTTGCTATAAACCAGGAATAATTTCATTAAGGTTCATCAAATTCTACTGGGGCAACAGCAAAGCAAATACATTCAGACTCTGGCTTCATGACTTCTCTGCAGTCTCTGTCCACTAACAGCATGGTGTATAATGAGCTAAGTAAATGTGGGAGGCAAGATACTGCATACAGAATATTAAAGGTAGTTAACAATATCAAGATAAATGTTGTGAACAGCCAGGATTTAAAAGTAGCAGAAGAGGAAATTCACTTCGCTGGAGACCTGGCACCCGGAGACAGAGACCATCATACTAGATCAGTGCTCCAAGCTGGTTCTGGCTAGGGAGTTACTTAAAGTAGTTACTGTCTGGTCGCAATTAGGTGGTTTAAGTAAAAGACTTCATAGTTTCACTTCCATTCCTAAGCAACTGCACCAGTGCTCCAGTTGGCTTATGTGGCTCTCTTCTATATTATGAGCCATACAAACACCAAATTGAGATAATTATGATTAGTGTTAAACTTACACAGTCCGATTCAAATCCCATTATCTGAATACAAAGATTCCCAGAGGGTTTGTGAGGTTTGGATCAGATCTACAATGACAAATGCCGGGTTTGTAGGGCCAAAATGAGCTGACTACACCACAGTAATTTCAGCATAAGTCTATTAAAGTCAGTTGGGCTACTCTGATTTATGAGAGTTGAACAGAGTGAATTTAACCATTAGTGATCTGTATGAGAATATAGCAAGCTTCCCATTCTATAGCAACTCTAAATTTTTTGTTGTTGTTCCAAAAAAAGCCCTAATAATTTTTTATTTCAGCTGTAGCTGTTACATATTCTCTTGATGGTTTAATGAGCTCATGATATCTTCTAGTAAAAATATTTGTTACAATCTACAATGGAACAGGAAATCTCTTAGAATAATGCAGGCTTTGAGTCAAACAGGGCTCTTACTCATACTTCAGCAGTGTTCTGTTCTCACTTGACTTCAGTGATGTTGCCTGAAAGGAAACAGAAAAAGGATTTGGTCAATTTATATGTATAATTTTTACAGAACTTGCTTGAAAGTGACAGAAGCAACAACTGATGAAGGCTAATGGGAAGATTCTGAGGTACAGAAATAATATTTTGTGATTTCACAGTAAAGGCAAGTATGGGTATACTAGAAATGAGTAATCACAAGAGCCACGACCCAGTATGTCACGGCACATTTAGCAGTATGTGGCTGCTAATGCTCTCACATACCAGTATTCCTATATGAAAAACATTACAAAGCCATATTCTGCTACCGCAGTCTCCGTTCATGTTTAAAGAGAAGGTAACACCTACTAATTGGAGGCATCAAAGATGTTAAAATGCTAGGTAAAAGGGTGCTTGTGCAGGGGATGCAGCTCTGGTAATGGAGAGCTGCCCAGTGCTTCCCTGCTGTCAGTGCCCACCTCCCAGCAGCAGGAGGAAGGAGGGGCAACAGCAGACAATCTGTGGCAGGGTTGTTGAGCCTAATGTTTTTTTCTGTCACTGAGAATAGCACTATTTCCATAAAAAATGGACAACACATCTGTCCAGCCTTCCCAGAAAACCACTACTAACAGATGAAGTTCAGAAAAGTTAGGTTGCTGAATCAATGCTTCTTATGGGTCCTCTGAAGCTTTGAATGCCACTTTTTAGGAAAAGAAGTGCATATTCTATAAATTCTATTAATCTACATTCCTTTCTAAAAAGGTGTTAAAAAAAAAAGTACCAAGGCACAGATTTAATAGCTCAGATTTAGTCGGTCAGAATCAAGGGCAGGTACAGAGTAGCTATTAAAAAAGATCAATCAGCATGCACATCAAACCCAGCAGAGGCGGGTGAAATGATATATGGTGCAGTTCAGACTGCCACATTTGCCTACAGTCACTGCATTTTCAGCACTATATCCTAACGTAACTGCTTTTTAAAAGTGCTCTAGAAGAGGGAAATGCGAGAGGAGCTATATAAAACCAAATTTCGCTCTGTTCTATTTAAAAATTAAAGGCATCAGTAAAAGAGAACAAATATCACTCCTTTTTTTATGCAGATGGGAAAATCCATCACAACCTGATTGATAAGCCTCATTCCTAAGGCTGTCTTTGGGGTGCCATTTTGCACACACTCCAACATGGTTGCTGGTCCCCAAGCCTCTCCATGCCTCCCAGGGCAGCCTGTGGAGCAGCAAGCTTGCCATGTTGTTCTGCACAGGGAGCCGCAGTGTGCACTCCAATGCTCCTGTCCTCATGGAGCCCCAGCTTCCCCCAAACACAGGGCAGGGTCCTTATCTGCCCACCTGAGATGGGTTGTTTGAGAACCCGTGGGTCCTTTCACCCAGCTGGAGGCACAGGAGTGTTGGAGCAAGAGGGCTGTTATTGGTTGCAGGTTTCACAGCACTGCAGCTCTGCTATGTTGGGTGCCTTAGTATGTCACTCCACAGATGCCTTCTTCGTGAGACAGAAGCTCTGTTCTCCTTACAAGCCCAGAGGGAGAGTAAGAACAAGAAAATTGTCTGAGACATTTTTGTTTGCCTGGAGACTTCCACAATGACTACATGCAATACCAGCAAGTGTAGGGAGAAATATGAAGTGTCACTTAATATTATGTGTCACTGACACAGCCAAGCGCACCTCAGTGAGAGGACAGAGCAGGAGCTGAACAAGAGGGAGAAGCTCCCTGCCTCCATCTTCATTGGCAGATGTCACCTTCATTCACCTCTGGACGGGGATTCCCTTCTCATTTCCAGCTCTTCTCATCAGGAGGGCTTCTGAAGAGTCTTCCTGATTGATGGATGACAGGTGGGCAGGCACTTGCTGCATACTGATTAATCTACTCTGAAATCTAGGTGGTAGAATATTTAAAGCAATTCGTTTTGCAATTGGATGTTGCAGCAGTGAAGGTTTTTTGTGAATTGTCTACATAAGCATTTATTTCTAAGCTCTAGTGCATGAGTGTCCAATTTTGTTTTGCTTACCTGGACCCCACTGAGTGAATAGGAATTGTCTTGGGCAGCATATATGTAGTTGCTCTGAAAGTAATGCCTCCTATTTATTTCCATGGAAACTACAACTGATACAAAGAGCACAGTAAGACTGTGTGATAGAGCAAATTCTCAGCTACAAAACACTGTTTTTCAACAGTAACCACTATGCTATGCATTTTTGTCAGCAGTGAACAAGAGCCTGCATTCCATACTCATAAAAATCTTCACCAATGGAGTTGGCCCACTGTCTCCACTGCTGGAACATACTACCCACTGCCTCACTGCGCTCACATCCACTGTTTGGTCACCACTGACATTCAGCAAACATCTATGAATGTCAGTGGGTGCCGTTTTTTCCACGGGGAGGAATTCAGTGACACATCTTTGCTTCATATGCACTTTCATGTCGGACATCATTCTGGCAGACTGCCCCTCTGCTGCCATCTGTTACACAGCAACAGAATAATGGAATATTGATGAGAAGGTTCAAACTCTATTGCCATACCACCAACATCCACCTCAGACATCATGGTCTAACATAATGAAACAGGAGGCATTACTTTTGGAACGGACTTCATAAAATGCACAGTATTATTAATATGTAAGTAACAAAACATGTAAAATTTTAATATTTTTCTTAAAACATTAAGAAAGAGAGAGGAACAAAAACAAATATAAAACTATTTTGATTTTTTTTTGTGAAACTAACACATCAGGCTGGTTCAGTGGCAGTGGCTGCAGTTCTTAGGTCCCATGGTGTTCATCAGAGATTTTTTAATGAAATTTTACTCTTCCTGTAGTTCATCCTTGAAAACAGCTATTCACAAATGTATATACCGCCAAAAAGCCATGACATGAGTAAGAGGTGACTATGAAGTGAGGGATATTTCTATCTGGTAGAGACATAGATATTAGAGATATAGAGATTCTGGAGCATCTCTCCTATGAAGAAAGGCTGAGTGAACTGGGTCTGTTCAGCCTTGAGAAAAGAAGACTGAGAGGGGACCTGATCCAGGTCTACAAATATCTGAGGTGTGGGGGGCAGAATGGCGAGGCCGGACCCTTTTCAGTGGTGAGTGGAGACAGGACAAGGGGAAACGGCCGGAAACTGCAGCATAGGAAGTTCCACACAAACATGCGCAAGAACTTCTTTACAGTGAGGTGACGGAGCACTGGAACAGGCTGCCCAGGGAGGTGGTGGAGTCTCCTTCTCTGGAGATGTTCAAGACCTGCCTGGATGCCTACCTGTGCGACCTGCTGTAGGGAACCTGCTTTGGCAGGGGGGTTGGACTCGATGATCTCTGGAGGTCCCTTCCAACCCCTACAATTCTGTGATTCTGTGATTCTGTGATTATAAAAGAGTTCCCCCCACACCTACAAGTTGCAGAAAACAAAGGTAAGAATTGGGAGAAGTAAGATCTGTTGTTTTGGCTGCTGTTGAGCAATGGACATGTGCTCAGGGCCACTCCGCAGGGATGGAGTGGGCCATGCTGCCACATGCATCATTCACATGCATCACATCTTCATAGCTGAGCCTTGCAGGCAAACTTGTCCTCTCATCCAAAGGGTGTCCCAGAAAATTTTGGTAAGCAACGTTTCCTGGAGCCAACTGCGCTCATCAGATAATTGCAACCACTCAAATCAGTGAGCATTTCTGCTGTTTCCTGGCAAGAGAGGAATGAACAATCTCATTTTTGTTCAAGGAGATGACGGAAGAGCAGCCAGCAAATATGATGCAGTGCACAGAAAATGTGTCACATCTGTCTGGAAAGGCTCCAGTCAAAATGCACCAAAGCTCTTCTAGCTGCTTGCTGCTTCCAAGCACATTTCCTCATGAGGAAATGCATGGTGAAAATGTAGATTTCCTTCCATAGAACAGCTCTGTTTGAAAGCAGAGTTCCCAAAGACAAAAGCATTCATATACTTCCAGCTGGCAACACTGCCCAAGTGCTCTGCCAGGTCACATCAGGTCAATAAGGTGAATGCATTCATGTGTTATCAGTCTGTTGGTAAGACTGTCCCTCATCTCTAAGTGTCTCTTCACAAAGCATTGCAGGAAAAATGGTATAATTGTTAGCATATGAATTTCAGATTTAGGATTTCCTGGCCTGCAATAGCTCTGTGATCTTCAGCAAATCACTTAATACCTTACTGGCAATTCTTCATTCTTTAGAAAATTTAAGGATAAAGATGCTTCCCTTTTCATAGCAGGTTGTGAGGATACAAACAGCTCAAATGCTGAAGTGTTGAGATACTGTGATAATGTATGTGTCATAAAAAGGAAATAACTTATGAATACATGGAATAAGACAGAAAACAGGTTAGACTTCAAAAAACAGCGTATCTTGGTCTGGCAATGTACAGTCATTCTTTTTTACAGCTTTCTCCTTTTCTGCCATTAAGGACTAAAGCTATGGTTTACTAGCATTCATTCACTTGTCATCAAAGCAACAGTCGTAAATCAACACTATAAAAAGCTTCACACAAGATCTTAACTGTGCACTAGAAATTTATGGTAAAGTCTCCCCGGTGTAGCCTGTTAGATAGAGGCCAAGGAGCATAGTGCATGTTTGTAACAGAACTAACTTCATGAAATGACCCTGAGGAAATCTCCAACTCAGAAAGGTGTTTTTGTTGTGGAAAATAGGATTACCCTGAGTTCATCTTCTTATGGTGAAGGATGGGTCCAAAATGCACTAGTTTTGGAGGAAGGTTTTAGGCTAGTTTTGAAAGACAAACAATGCTGGAAGGCCACAACGTTGTAGGCAGACAGAAAGATCCTCCAGAAGAATCAGTAGTCTGTCAAAAACAAACTCAGGTTGCTTGAACCTTGGATCTTTGTGTCCAAAAATTCCCTCTGGGTTTGGTTCATTACTTATTTACCCAGGTAAGTCTGAGCTCCTACAGTGCTCTAAGTATTCTGCCCAGTGCAGAATCTTTCTTTGACCAGAGAAGTCAGAATTTGACCTAAATAGAGCAAATCCGTGTCACGAGAAACAAGAAACAAAAGAAAAGAACATTATTTTGACTGCACATGATCAAACATGAAGACTCACATTTGGCCTGTTCTTGCAGCTTGATCAGGGCAGAGACTAAATTCCTCTAATTACATTAACTCCATGTCATACACTGACATAAAGCAACCTTTTTGCTTATCTTCTTGTGGCAGTAGATCCACTAAAGATCCATGACTAAACTTCACCATGACTTTCTGGACATCCACAGTGACTATTGGGGTGTGGTCCTTCCATCGATATTTGAACTAATGATAACAAATCCAACATTGTAAGTATGTCATTCAAAAGGTAATTTGGCCCTTCAATAAAGTCAGGCATTTGATCTGTGATCTTAACAGCCTGAAATGCTAAATCTCTCTGTTCGGGAAGTCCAAGGGCAAAAATGTGTACATTTGCTAGAACTGTAAGAACATTTACAGTTAATAGGCTGCATTGATGTCTGAAAGTTAAAATACAGTCTTTACACTTTCTTTGCCTGTCCTTTAAGAGTCAGCTCCATTTGTGCATGTATGGACAAAAGAGATTTTGAATTAATAAATGTGGTATTATGTTATGATCCTTTAAGCAACTGAGAGAAGGAAGTCTGATTTTTGTTTCAGACCTAATCACACTGACATCAGGGTAAATTTGGAGCTCGATGCAGCGGAATCATACAACTGACATTAAAGCTAATAGGAGCTACAAGAAAAACACAATAACATTCTATTCATTGGACAAGAAATTAAATACAGATTGCAACTTATTCAAAGAGTTCAAAGTCAATTACTTTTTGCACTAAAATCAATGAGAAGGACTTTCCTTTTCAGTTCATCAAACTTGCCGCCCACTGAGAAGAGTGACTTTATCTGGGATCTTTATCAACTCTTGCTTTGCAAAGTTGCTGACTTTTGTTCTTTCTTTGTCTGACTGATGATTGGTGTTGTAAATACAACATGCTTTTTTCCTTTTTTTAAAAAAAGCTGCTTCCAATAACTGAATTTTTAATAATGATTGGGCTTTTCCTTTAAGACATTTCAAATGTCACAACAAAGAACCGTATTAGATGGATTAAACATCCAATGCACCCATCCTGTTTCCCAAAAGAACGTCAAAAAGAATAACAACTAGGGAGAGATCTATGGAGTCATTCTGACTAGGATTAACCTGTACCCAGTGACCTCTCTATAAATATTTAGTCTTGGTCTTCATCTATTAGAGTTTGGGTAAAGTAGGTATCTCTTTGATGGCCCTGTTATTTCTCCATTGTTGGTAGCAGCACCTACAAAAGCAGAGAGTCCCTTTTAAAACCCCTGCAGAAAATAGAGTAGACATACTTGAGGGATGTTAGGTTGATTTCTACATTCCTTTCATTCAAAGATGTCACATCTGTCTGCTTCTATGTACTGATGTACTGGTCCTAAACTTTGTTTCAGTGGATTGTACGTTAGTGTTGTCATCTCATTGGAAGGTAAGGGGGCCCAAGAGAGTTGGCTGACATTCAGGCACCACTACATCCAAGTTCAAGATCAGTGCATCTCTAAGAACAGGAAATCAGAAAAAGGTAGCAGGAGACCTACATGAATGATTAAGGAGCTCCTGGAAAAATTCAGATGGAAGAAGGAAGTCTACAGAACTTGGAAAAGGAGTCTAGCCTTTGTAAGGAATATAGAAACATTGTCAGGTCATGTGGAGATGTGACAAGGAAGGCTAAGGCCCTTGGAATTTAATATGGTGACAGAGGTGAAGAACAACAAGAAAGGCTTCTTTAAGTATGTCAATAACAAAAGGAAGACAAGGAAAAGTCAGACCTGCTGCTGAATGAGATGTGTGCCCTGAGAAGGATGACATTCTCAGTAATAGTTGAAAAGTCATGGCAATTAGGTGAAGTCCCTGGTGAGTGGAAAGAAGGCAACAACACACACACTTTTAAGAAAGGTAAAAAGGATGGTCTCAGGAACTACTGACCTGTTAGTTTTACCTCTGTGCCAGGACAAATCATGGACCAGATCCTCTTGGAAGCTATGCTAAGGCACAAGGAAGATGGGGAGGAACTAGCATGGCTTCACCAAGGGCAAATCCTGCCTGACCAACTTAGTGACATATTATTATGGTATCACTGCATCAGTAGACTCAGGAAGAGCCACTGATGTCATCTATTTCAATGTCAGTAAGGCCTCTGACATGGTGCTGCACAACATCCTTCTCTCCAAATTAGAAAGAGATGGGTGGGCTGTTCAATGGATGAAGAATTGGCTGCAGGATTGAGTCTAGAGAGTGGTGGTCAGTGGCTCAGTGTCTGGATGGAGATCAGTGCCAAGTGGTGTCCTACAGGGGTCAGTGCTGGGACCAATACTTTTGAGTATCTCCATCAATGACACTGACAGTGTGGTCAAGTGCAACCTCAGCAAGTTTGTGGATGACACCACGCTGTGGGGTGCAGTTGACAGGCACAAGGAATGGGATGCCATCCCATCCTAGACAGGCTTGAACAGTGGGCCCATGTGAACCCCATGAGGTTTAACAAATCCAAATGCAAGGTCTTGCACTTGAGTCGAGGTAATCCTCACTACCAATACAAGCTGAGGGATGAACAGATTAAGTGCAGCCCTGCTGAAAAAGACCCAGGGGTACCGGCAAATGGGAAGCTGGATGTCAGTCAGCAATGTGCCCTTAAAGCCCGGAAAGCCAGCCGTATCCTAGGCTGCATCAAAAGAAGTGTGGCCAGCAGGGCGCAGGAGGTGATCCTGCCCCTCTGCTCTTCACTGGTGAGGCCTCACCTGAAGTAATGCATCCAGATGTGGAGTCCTCAAAGGGTTATGATCAGTGCCACAGAGTCTGTTTGGAGACCTGTAGCTAATGGTATTCCCCAGGGGTCTGCTCTGGGTCTGATCTTATTCAGTATCTTTATCAGTGACGTGGATGAAGGCACAGAGTATAGCTTCAGCAAGTTTGCTGGTGATACAAAGCTGGGAGGAGTGTCTGGCACACCAGAGGGCTATACAGCCACTCAGTGAGACCTGGATCTAGGATGCTTCCCAGCCTGACAAATTTCAACCATTCTTGAACCCACATGTTCAAACATGGTCTCTTCCCTTTTTTTCATACAATATTTTGATTCTTTGATTCCCTGCGTGATCCTAGGCTGGTACAAAATTAAAATGCCTACCTAACTTATGTATGGTTTCACTGGCTCAAGCAAGCTGAGGATCTGACAGCTGAATTGCAAGAAGCCAATCTCAAGCATTATTCAATAATCACCATAGCATTTTGGCATTAAGTAGCCACAGCTACTTCCCACACCTTTTAGTTATCATGCTCCTTGTGGTCTTTGGTCCATGACCTACCTGGTCTGCATGCAGCAGATGATTATCAATGCACCAACACACACAACACACAAGGGCTGATTTCATCTCGTAGTAATCTGCTCCTGGAACTTGTGCTTTTGAAGACAGATGTTTGCAATGCAGTGAGGACATTTATACTGGCAGGCCACCCCAGCAAAGGCAACAGTTTACCAATAGTACCTCCATTCTCTGCTTGGTAAGGAAGAGCTAGGGAGATTCCACTTTCTCACTCTTAGATATTTCTTCTTAAGTAAGTAAGAAGAAATCTTAATCTTAAGAAAAATCTTAATAAAGATTTTTTAAAGATAATTAAGAAAAATCTTAAGAAATCTTAAGTAAGATACTTCTTCTCAAAGTAAAAGTTATTCCAAAAAAGCTAATGTCAGCCCAGCCCCATGACTCGGGCCACACATTTTAAGCATACCGGGGTGCTCCATGTTCCTGGGCACATAGGTACAAGGCAGCCAAGAATGCGAGGTTCAGATTTAGCAGCCTGGAGATGTTCTGGATAACTCAGCTTAACTGAATGGGAAGATCAAACTATGACTAAGGCTCATTAAGAGAAATAAATACGCTTTTTAAATGCTACCTGTAAGTACTATATACATGTGCATATATATACATACACATATTCATATTATATGTAGGGGTTGTTATCACTTAAACTATTATTTGTATTTGTTAAGGGCTGTTACACTCGAATTGCAAATTCAGGTTTAAGTGAAAAAGAATCCTATCTAAACTCTTCACAGAAAGTATTGTTTGGTCTAGCAGAGAAGGAGGCATACAGATCTCTATTTTGGAGAAAGAACAAAGACTGTGAAACTCCCCAGAGGAAAGGTAATAGGTTTATCACAGCTACTGAGGCTCTGTAAGTAACAGTGTCCACCACCCAAACAAACCACCATAAAACGCTTTCAGATGACTGATGTTGTGATAAGAGGCAGTTTGTCATTCAGCAAACACACACACACAGGATGTGCTCTGAGTGCTGATATTGTTGTTTTTCTTCACTAGTACCATGCCCAACCCCAACCATTTCCCCCACACTCTGCCAGAAGCCATCAGCTCAGGGTGGGCTCAACACAGCATCTTCTCAAGACATCAAAGACAGCAAATTGTCATCCACCAGATGAAATGCAGACTTCCCAACAAAGAGGACCTTGTTGTGCCATGGCAAGGATGATGGCCATGTTTTTGTAGGAACCTGTCATCCCCCAGATCCCCTTCCTCACAGGAAGAAAGTGCCTCTTCATGGAGGGAACAGACTGCTTCAGGTGAGGCCTGCACCCTGCTGGTAAAAATATGCCAAGTAGGGATGGAGGGCCACCAGGCAACAGGACTTTGTTATGATTATATTGTCTGTCAAAAAACAGTGTTTTCAAACAATGGTGATTATCATTAGGTTGTAGGCCTTTAATTACTGTGTTTTTGGCACCATGTAGATATTCAGGACAGCCATAGTGGCTCAAATTTTGTTTTGGGATAGTAGAGACATGAGTTCAGCCCAGCCACAAACTTCCTGGAGATAAATTGCTCAGTCTGTTTGGTGACTCATTCTCTGTCTATGAAAACAGAGCCAGTATCTCAAAAAGATGTCAGGAGAATGAAATAAACTAGTGATTGTGATTCTCTCACCAACACAGTGGTGAAGGCAAGGAAAGCTCCCGGAGCTCCCACTCTCCTCATTCGGCCAGTAACCAGCCCAGAACTTACTCCCTCTCCCAAAAGTTCTGAGTATTTAGGCCTGGTCATATCTTGACAGAGCTTTTATATGGCCTTATACAGCCATGGTTTTTAAGATAGACTCTGAGATTACTAGAGTGAGTTATAATGTTATAAAAAATTCAATGTATTTCATTGCTTCTCACATTTCATAAATAAAAATATTAAACTGGGATTTTTTTTTTCTTGAAGTATGAACTTACTTGGTAAATTCATGTTGTTTGAGTCCACTCAGGATATACTTTCATTGTACCAAGAGGATAGAGAGGACAGAACTGGAAGCCTATCTATACCATCAGCATGAAATGAATAAATATTATGAACTATGCAAACAGTTGAAAAATGTATTTTTTCTCTTAATTTTATTTCTGGTCTCTAAGTACTCATTTGAAATAATAAATATTCCACCTTCTACAACTGGAAGAATCACTACCTTTTGTAAAACATAAACCAGATGCCCTCTTCATATGGAGAACTCATACAGATTATTTTAAAACAGATTCATACATATTCATACAACTTATTACCTCTATAATCATCCAGAATCACATTTGCGTACAGATTTCTTTCACTATATATATTATTAGCAAATAGAAGTGTTTAAATTATGAAAAGGGAACAGCTGGACCCCAACATGGTTCTCAGTGGCTGCTGCCTCACTGGATTTTTACACAGTACCATTACAGCAAAATCACTTGTCATGCTTTATGTATTATGAACAGTGTATCTCAGCAGTGCAACCAAGAGAATGAGCAGTCAGAAGCAGGGAAAGGCAAGTAGGACAGCCTTCCCACCATGCTGGCAAGGAAACAGCAATGGGATGCAGCTAATCCAGTAACAAAAGCATGTCACAACAACCTTAATCTATGAATGTATTTAGTGTTCACCGTGCATTTTTGTTACCACTTGCTGTGAAGGCATTTTGTCCAAATAGTTAGCAAAGGGCTGGAGGTGCTAGCAGTTGGGTTTCCACCGAAGGGCTCTTGTGCCTGGCTGTGGTCACACCTGCTGGCACTATGGGTTTGTGAGACAGCAAGAGAGATGGTGAGGTGACTGGCTGGAGGCAGCAATGACTGAGGAGTGATGCCAGTGCCAATCCTGCTGTGAAGGAAAGCAATACTTGGAAGCAGTGAGGCTGGGGCATCCTCTCAGGGGACACAAGAGGCATCCCTACTCCCACTGCCCCAGAAGCACCCCCTTCTGTTCAGTGGGTCACTTGGCTCTGCTGGCCAAGCTGCCGGCACTCACCACCCCTCGTTTCTTCCCTGTGCTGGGGATTGTGCTCTGCATTTCCCAGCAGTGCTGTTAATCCTCCCCAGACTGCTAGTTGGAGCCCAAGCCAGGTTTGAAAAGGTTACCACCCCACGTGTGTTTTTCAGAATCCTGCCACCTATTCCTTTTTATCATTCCTGTGTAATCAGCATGAGTCCCACAGCCAGGTGCAGCCCACATCTCCCCCAGCCACACTGAGAGAGCCAGAGTCCACCTCGCAACCTAGCTTTGCTGGGATGGGAACAGCTGCATGCCCTCTGTATTCTTCTTTCTTTTCCTTTTTTAAACCTGGCAGTAACCTTGGCAAAGAAAGAAAAAAAAAAAAAAAATTTAATCTTAAGAGAGCCCTCTGCTGGTAAATTAATTTCTGTCTGGAGACGAAATTACAAAATTTGGCTTGTGTTAGGTTTCTTTTCTACCCTGTCAGCAATTGTATAAGGTTACAGAAAATAGTGTTGTTTCATAACTGCATTAAAGGAGCAAGGACATCTGAAAATCCATGTGCTGGGAAGACAATGGTGAATGAGGTCCTTGGGTTAGGGAAATCAAGTTAGGACAGTTTGCTGCTGATGTCCTAGGGCAGATTTAACTGTTGAATTAAAGTCCCCTGACGTTAGAGGTGACACTACAATGCAAGCAGGCATAGGATGCTGCCTGGTGCATGCAAAAAAAAGGCAGGCTGGGAGCAGGGCAGAGGACGGGCTGCCATCCCCAGTACACACACACTGACTTCCTGGGCATGCTGTATATGCAGTGAATATCATGCCCTTATTCTTGTCACAAATCTGTCTCACTGTTTGTGCCACCTGTGCTGTTACCCATGCTGGTATGGAGTATGGTACCCATACTGCTCTCTCTAATCTCTGCATTTCAGCCATACTACAATAGATGTACTGATATATCAATTTGGTGAGCTCAGTATTATCATCTTTTAAAATGTATTTAGGGTTGGAATAAGCCTGAGCCTGAGCAGACAGACAGGTAGATGTAAGATGGCAGTAACTTTTGGCTAGAAAGTCATCAGTGCTCTTTCCCTTTGCTAACAGGCAGATACCTAGTCCCAGCACAGGAAGGTCATCATCCGTCTTTCCTTACACAGCTTTATCATAACCCTCCTTGGGATTTTGCCTTCTGCGTTCATTCTGCCACCCAAGTCCAGAGATATCCTCCTGCGTAAGGCCCAGGATCCTAGAAGCAAGGAGAGCTGGAGTAAACTCCCTGTCCTCCTGCCGTCCCAGCTTTTCCACCTGTCCACTTTATGGAGTTGCCACCACATCCCTAGGGAGAGGGCTGCTTCCCTGTGCCATGCATACATTGAGCCTTACACAGCAGGGCTTCAGCCGTGGCCTGAGCCTCCAGGCATATCATTCTTTATTTGTATCCAATAAGGTGAAGCACCAAGGAGCCACAAGAGCACACAGTTACAAGCACCCAACAGGAAGTGTGTCCCACTAGGTCTTTCCCTCTGCTCTGCCACCACTGTAAGCCCTGTGGTGGGTATCTTCAGATTTTCTGTCCCTGGCCATGTCACATCTCTCCCAGACAGCCCCTGAAGAGGGAGAAATTCCTCAAGGACACAGCACTTCCAATATTTACAATTTTCATTAACCCCCAGCACCATGTGTGAAGGTATTGATCCAAAAGCCATGTGATAACACACCGAGAAGTACTACATTAATGATATATAGCATGGGGAAATATACATAGGAGATGTAGTGACTTGCTGCATTTCAAACATGGTTATCTAAGGAAAGTACACACTCCTGATCACTTGGCAGGAAGTCAGGTATACTTTGTGCTTTGTGGATTCCCTGAAAATCCTGACAGTAAAAAGCAGAGGGAGGCTACCTTTGGATTAAGCTGCATGAATGCTTTTCTCTTGCTCGGACTTGCTTTTTACGTTCATCTATTGAATTTTAAAACAGCCAATTTGGAAAGGGAGCCTTAATAAACTGATCTACTCTCTGCAACACTGGTTTCATCTTTTTTCATCTTTTTCCTAATATAATCGATAGTAAAGGAAAGATTGGGCTGTAAGTAAAATTGCTCGTGTGAGCAGTCAATGGTGAACACTGAAAAGATGTATTAAACGCCCTTAGTAACAATTAACATCTCCAAGTAGTGTGTTGCAGCCATCAGCGGGGCCAGGATTAATGCACTGTCAGTGGGAACCACTTCCCTCAGAACATTCACTGCTGCAAGGCCACAGATTTCTCTGTTTTTAGAAAAATGCCATATCCCAAATACAAACTAAGCAGCTGCCCACACAGGGTTGCTGCATTAGTGCACTTCTCTGTCCAGGGAGCAAAATGCCTTGCCCTAGACCATGCCATCTGAGATCTTTTTTCCCTTGCACCTTGCACTGCAAGTCCTTGGGCTTAATTTCTGAATGTAATGTGTTAGTCACTGGCTTGCTTTAGCCAGCCAGTTTGTTCCAAACTCCCCACTACTCTGGATAATTATGAATTAAGCACAGATGAGAGCAAGATTCTCACTAATGTCATTGAAAATTCTTTCTTTAATATTATAAGTAGATATTAGGAAGGATGCCTAATAATAAGGTCGTACCCTTACTCAGCACCTCCTTTAAAGAGAGGAAATCAAATCTCTTAGTGAGTCTGGCAAGACACCCAGGATCAGATTGTAACACAGCATTCACTTTGCAGTATCTCTAAAAACACCTAGCAGATGCAGTATTCCTCTCACTTTCTCATTCTGCTTTCTACTTGTTCCAGGAAACTAAAAGTTCACCTCTACATGAGCTCTGTTGTATAATTTACTCAACGGTTTCTGGTTTAAAACACACCAGATTCCAGCTATAAACTGCTTCAAATATCCTGAGAACTTCTGCAAAGCACAATACAGATTGGAAAAGTTCAAGCCTGGTGCTAATGCAATAAAAGAAGGCGAATATGATTCCAGATATACAGTTGGTGTAATGCCTTTAGGAACCGCTCCATCAGTTTGATTTAGAAAATGATTGTATTATGTTAAAACAACTAAATTGGATAAGAGGGAGAGGGATTTGTTGACGTAAATCTTGCCTCTGGGTTCCAAACCCCTCTGAGTAAATGCAAATAAGAAAATATATACAGAGAGAACTGCCAATTTCCCCCAAGGAGATTTTTTTTTCAAGGAAGTAAAAGTCCATATTGGAAATCAATCCAGTTGTTTATAAGGCAAGAAACCTCTGCTGGAAGTCACCAAGAAGGAACATTGGAAGCAAACCACCAAATAACAGAGAACAAAGGTAAAATATACCCAAACTATATATCCCAGGCTTATTGTTTCCACATAATGGTTCCAATTCTGACCTCATCTGGTATCAATCAGGAATAACTCGGTATGTGTCAGCTCAACATTAGCAGCTCTGAGTAAACAAAAAATGGAAGGGAAATCAGGAGCTGGGCCAGCAGCTTCAGTAAGGTTCACCATGAATGATTAGTGTTGTCAAGAAGCAAGGAAGGGGCAACGTTAGGCAGCAGAAATTCGTCAAATATTTTGTGTTGACTTGATATTGTGGTAGCTTCATGCTGTAGAAATGACAGGGAAAATTACTGATACATATGTCTGTGCAGTGCTAAATAGCTGTCAAGAAGTAAAAAGAAACAAAGCTGAAATGACACTGTTACAAATTTCAGTACAAAATTATTTCCCTGCAGCCATCACCGTTCCTTCGTCTACTGGGCCAGCATGAAAACATTTCCTAGGTGGTGAATAAAGTCGTTAACATTGTTCAGAGCTTTGATCACTGAGCAATGGCACAAGGCCACTTGGGTACTGCCCCTTGCAGACTCATAGCCCTTTAGGCAGACACAGCCAGTAGTGGTGAAGGTGGTGATGGTAGTTATGACTCCAGAGTAAACATAGGTGCCTCCAAAGGACCTCTTGCAATGTCAGACTGTACACTGCCTATGGCGAAAGGAATCTATTTTCAGGGTTGCCAGCCTGGAAGTGCCTGGATTCAGCCTTGGCTTACCCCTATTTTGAGCCAAGTCATCATGCAATCAAATGCGAATAATGTAAACCCCAACAGGCAACACAGCTGCGAAGTTTATTATGGACACAGGCTGATAGAAACTGAAAACCCCGTGCTTTATCTCTTTCTGCATGGAGTGCAACCACAAGGGCATCATGCCCTTGCTACAAAGCCTCAGGATCTTGGCTGTGACAGGAACTTGCCCCAGCCCAGCAAAGGAGCAAGCTGGCTGCTCTGCCCACCCCACTGTCATTGGTTCATGGCCCCTTTTAGCAATCTTCCCCTCAAGCAGTGACCACTGCCACCTCTTTGGGAAGGTTGCCATCTTCATGGCAGAATCAAGAACAGCAAGAGAGAGTGTCTTTCCCTTCTCTTTCACTGGCATACAGCTCAGCCTGTGATAAGGAATGAGAGGACTCTTGTCCTGTGAGGAAGTGGATGAAGCTGAGAGCCAGCGTTGCCGGTCACTAAACTGTTAATGGATTGGGTTTGGCAGAGGAAGCCTTTCTGGTTTAAACCAGAATGTCCAAGTGCTGTGTGGCTACAGCCTCTGAGCCCAGGACAGGACCAAGATTTCCTCACAGTCAGGACAGCGTGAGGAAAGGGTTAATCACTGTTTTCCTAGAAGACAGGCAATTGTTTTGTCTCTGCCAGAACTGTAAACACCAGTCTGAACACTTTCTCAGGATGTACCAGAAGCAACAAACTGATTGTGTGACAAAAACACCCAGAGCCCTGTTTTGTCTCTGCAGGAGAGCAAGGTCCCTTGAAGCACAAACAGGGGCCTTGATACTCACTCACTCGCTCACTCACTCACTCACTCACAATCTCCCTAACTCAGCCTCCTTGATCACACAATCTCACTCACCATTAGACCAATTTTTTATTAAATAAAGTTTTATTTTCTCCTTGAGAGCCCTTCTCCCTGACATTCACAGATATTCTTACATTGTCAGTTCATATTTTTGTTTTACTCTTTCCAGGGTAGGAACTGGTAGAACCTTATTAGCAGAAGACAACTTAGACTTCTATTACCCTATCTAGATTGTGGCACAAGGAGCTTGGGTACAAACTGTAAACACAAAGCAGCAGCTAAGTGCCTTTTCAGAAATGCCTGCAGGGAGACATCACCAACTGCTGCCTCACCGAAAAGGCCCATCACTCAAAACATGGCAATTCATTTTTAATCACAGGGGAAGGAATTGGCTGAGCTGGCAACACATAAGTGCTCTGGTGCACAAATTCACCCCAATATAAGCATAGCCCCTACTCACTCTCAAACTTTCCCCCGCTCCTGCCCTGTAGCAGGATACTGGACATGCAGACCATGCTTGCAGTGTCCAGGATTGAAAACGCCAGGGAGATGCCTCTGGAATGTAGATCTTTTTCTTCTCTTCTAAGTACCTGGGGCAACTATACAGTGCCATGACATTCCCGGAAAAAAGGGAAAATTACGTTCATCCAAAAATCCTCAGGTCAAGGAGAGGGGTTTCCATCCTAAAATGTCCCCTTGCTCCCTCTGCTGGTAGTAAGAGTCATTGTGGCCCCGTGTAAAGCCAGCTTTCAGCCCAGGGAGGGATTTCTTTTCCCAAGGCCACCTACAAGAAAAATAGAGAAAGAAACAAAACGCTCTGACTCTAGATCTTATTGCCACTGTCTCCCTCTGGCTTTTGCCAATTTTATTCCGTCCTGCTTGCTTCATGCTCTACAGCACCACTCTCTTCCAAAACAAAAATCGATAGAAGTAAACACTAATTTAAAAACAAAGCAAATGAACTTTTCAGTAACTCTACAATTATTCACAAATGGCAGAAGCACTCCAGACACCAATACCATGCTGGGTTTCTGCAGCAGTAAGCGTTGTGTCCAGAGTGTTCTGCTTTCCCTTGCTGCTTCCACTATGAAAAAGTGAATGTTTAAATCACACCTCGCTCAAGAACATATCAAATCTATCATTCTGAGCCAACCCAGAGAAAATAGGTGGAGTGAAATAACTATAACTACCAGATCTATTTATGTAGCAGGCAGACCTATACTGCTGGATAAATATACCATATGAAAATCCCTGGGAGAAGAGCAATTACCGTAAGAGTGGCTTATCTGCATGATATTTGCTTAACAGATAAGGAGATAAACAAACAGTGATTTCTCTTTGGCAGCCTGCTCTATTTCCTCCTTGAATTATAGGATATTTTAAAATGAAAGCAAAAAAGCCTATTTTTAGGTACTTAGAGTTCTTGCCAATGAGCCCTTCCCCCATCCTGGGTGACTGCCACCCAGTGAAGGTTTGTGGAAGAGGATCATCATCACTGCTGGGAGCACTGGCACCATCCAGCCCCGCTGACACTGTGAGCAGCACCACGGCCACCACGAGGACATCCCAGGGGACCTGAGAGGCCAGAAGCAGCAGGCAATATTCACATCCCCTTGGAATTAATAGCAGAAGACTTGCAGAGTTCAGCCAGGTCAAGGCATAACCAGATCTCTCAGTTTTTCAGATGAGCTCACCCTGCCCCGCTTGCTGCCCCACTCTCCAGGTAAGACTGGGCAATGATGATTTACCACGGGGAGAAGAAGACTGCTACTGGTGGTCAGGGATGATGGAGTCAGCACTGGAGAGCCCACATGGTTGCATGCAGCAGACCAGGAGCCAGCAATGGCAGAAAGGTAATTCAGCTATTCTTTGGAAAAAAATTCCCTGTGGAAAGCACTCAAGTACGCATAATTTACACCTGTTTTTGTTTGGGTGGTTCATTGGTTTTGTTTTTGTTTTTGTTTTTTTGCTAGAAGCCTGGCCATGGGCTATGTAAATGAAGAAAATTAGAAAATTCTCTTCTGGAAAAAAAGAATCGTGCCATCTCAAAAACATCACCTTCCCATTAAAGATGTATTTCTCTTTTACAGCTGAAGAAAATCCTGCTTGAATGTGAACTATTTAGTATTTCATATTAAGTTCTTTGCATTAAGCTGATGAAACAGAACTTCTCTGGGGAGACTCACACAGATATTTCACGAGTTTCTTTTTTCCTCCCATTTTATTTTCAAGTTTTATATACGCAGAACCTAATGTCTTGTTTTCCTCTTTTCCCAGAGAGAGAAAATGATCCTGATTCAAAGCAGCATTGAAATACAAGGCTCTGCCAGATGTTACATAAACAATGATGTAATGCCAAAGTATTTCATTACACATGCAGCTCTGTTCTTCAGCCCAGAAGTGATTTATTACATTTTGTCAATCCCATTTTATGTACCCACATCATTTTTACATCATTTTTCTTCATGACATTGTTACAGTCTCACAGAAGCGCACAGAGATAACATGATAACAGTGCAGGCAATGAAGTTAGCATTTTACAAATAATGTTACTAATAAATAAGTATAGCAGTGAGGGGGAAATGGTCTGTCTGAGAGAGTGAAAAACAAATTTACCTTTGAATAATCTGATGGGGGGAAGAGGCCATAGTTCCAACAAGAAAACCGAGTTTGCATCCTCTTGAAGCATCTTCTGCCTTCATGCAGAACAGAGAGAAAATGCCTCTCTTGCCTGTTTTCAGCTTAATCTCACATTCTCTTTGTTTTCCTAATGTGTTCTGTGTGCTGCCAGCTAGATCTGATACACCAGCTACTTGGTTGGAAAGATTCATCAGCGAATGCAAGAACATCAGCGCTTAAAATCTGTTTTGACTGACCCTGAAATTACCAATCCTTAGGATATATTAGCCTTTTTTTTGTTGTTGTTTTTCTGATCTTCCACCACCATTTGTTAGAAAAAGCACACACAAAAAACAACATCACTTGATTCAAAGAGAAAAGGAATTCCAGAAACAGTAAGATGAAAATATATAAAGGTTGTGCCAAAATAATGCAGCAGTATACTTAAAAGATGCAGTCCTAAAGGAATATGGTTAAAGAAAATAACCCATCTGACGAGCTGGATGCCAAAAATTCTGTTAGGTGACTGAAGCAGAGAAGATACCTTTCCTAGCAGGCAGCCATTAAACTGCATAATGCAAAATGATGCAATGAGAAGCTGCAGTTGGTAGTAACTTGAAATGTCCTCGTTCCAAGGAGCACAGGGCCAAATACTGTTTTTGCTATGTCACTAAAAAATAAAAGAAAGCTGCTATTTTAAATGTCATGGCGTATTTCTCATTTAAGTGGAGTCTCTGCAGGGCAGTATTTGTTACTTAGGGGTTAAGGTTTGTTACTGGTAGGTTAAGGTAAGTGTAAGCAGAATACTTAAATATATGCTTAATTCTTACTAATTTCAGTGGTGAAGTATCCAATCAGAGATTTGGCTAAAGCAAAGCTTCTTTCTCCCTTTCTTTGTGATATGCTTGGGCCCTATTCCAAAGCTCATTCAAAGTTGTCTGAGGCCACCCACAGCACAGTGTTGGATGAAATCTTGGATTTCAATGCAGAGTACTCAGTCTACCCAAAAACATCAATGTTTTGCAGAGAAAATTCTATGCTTACAAATAGCTGTTTGTTTCCAAGATCTGGATGTCAAAAGTAAGCTGTTGAGAAGGGAAACTGCCTTCTGCTCCAGGACACCTCTCAGTAGATGTTTGGTCCACAGCATACACTTATTGTCTAAAGTCAGTGTACAGATAAGCTGGAGTTTATTTTGACTCCCTGCCTGTGTTTCAGGCTATTCCTAACTAACACTGTAGTTGTGCTATCAGGCTATTCTGTTCTTCAGCTGATGAGAATCAATTTTGAATCACTGCAGGTAAGCAGAAAGTAGAGGTGGAAAAACTTCCTCTTTTCCATCCTCAGTTAATGTTAGATCTTGCCAAGCAGAATCTTTTTAAAAAATCAAACCTTTATATGGTTATTGTTTATTTATTCACAAAACACAGGCTCAAACAGTCACAGTACCACCATTAGTTCAGAAGAGGAGTATGTAGGCAAAGGCAGGAACAGAAAAGGGAAAGGACTTGCCAAAGCCATGCAAAAGATGAATGAAACAAAGCCAGGTCTCCCAAACCCCCAGCTACAACAGTGAAATACCAAAAGAGTGCAGAGCTTATCTCTTTGGAGTAACTTCAAACAAAATGCTCATGGATAGTTTTGGATGTTCAGTCTCTTGGCCAAAATGCTCCAGGTGCTATCAGGGGCTGTTGCTTTAGCTGCAGGAAAGGCATCAGGAGACCAGCTAGTAGACACATTTCTGGCAGGGGCATGAAGAGCTCACAGACTCTCTCACCAGACTCTAGGTCCAGTGAAGGTGGCCTAAATGGGACACACTCCCCTCTCATGTTCAGAGGAGTAGATGGAAAGCAACATGGATAAGGTCCATGGGGTGACACCTGTGTTTGGGGAGGAAAAACATGGTACATGGAAAGTGAACATGGGCTGAGTTTTTACTTGCCTTCTGATCTCAAGACACTGTTCACAGAGCTCACTGGACTTCCATGACATTCCCATGGTTTGACTTAGAAGTTGCTACCACTTTTTCTTTGGAGGGGAATGAGGAAGGACTAGGCTCAGCTGTCACAAAGGCCTAAATAGCTGCCAGCACTCAGCAGTGCAACACAGCCGCCCTCTCAAACTTGTCCAGCAAGAGGACACCCAACAGCGAATAAAGAACATGTAAGGAGCTATGGCATACAGAAGGACGCAACACCTCTGTGGGTGCAGGCTCCTTTTCTCATCGATGTCCAAAAAAAGGATTGGGAGGGTATTGTTATCTAACCAGCCATGAGATTTAATCTGGGGCAAATAGCGGTTTGATTTCTTTTCAGATAAAAGAGAAGTTATAAATGAGAATTTTATCTTGCATGGAGGCATGACAAAGTATGAGACAGAATCCTTCTTGATTACAATCTTCCATCATTTTGATTTTATAATTACTGAATGGAATCAATCAGCTTTCAATTGTTACCTTGGCAAAAGATTAAAACATCATTACTTGTCATACATATTTCACACTTTAACAAATTTTAATAAACTGAATGCATGAGAAATGGACATATTATCTTTCATGGCTCTGGGATGCTAATGACATTTCTATTGATTTTAATTCACATTTGTTGGTCAAAATTACTCAGATTCAGGCAAGGCAGGGGCTCCCATAATCAACACTAGCAAATGAAGACTGCTGAGCACTGAAATGGCTGAAATGGAATCATTAATCAGAAATACCATAAAATAATTGCCAATGAGCTAGGGAGGTTTTATCTTCCTAATGATCATCCTTTATGACATATTGATCTATATAAAGCCAGTACGTGTTGGTGGTCTCTCCATGAGAGTGTTAAGGAGAGCACCACAAAGTAGGTGATAGAAGATGATCACAGAAAGCCATTTTGGGCATAGCTACCTGTCAATCCAAGAGCCATGATGGCCATTTTTACCATCCCGGAAGTTTGGTGAGAAGCCAGGAGGCCTCCTCAAGGATCCAGCTTTGGCTGCTTCGGCAGAGACCTTTTGCTTATTACACTCATTTCCTCGCTTAGCCAGGACAAGCCCTTTGGACCCACAGACCACTCAGCCTGGGCACTGAATGGCAGTGTCCTCTGCTAAATCCCGACTTCCAGCTGTTATTGCTGTAGTGACAGAAACACAATTTTGTGTATGATGGATCTTCATTCTGCTGTGCCAACCTGGTCCATGCAAGGCCAAGACACCTCTCCCATAAACAGAGGGGGAACATCCATCAGACACTGTGGATCTCAAGGTTGTCTCTTCTGTGTGATCCGTAGTAACTCGTGGGCCTGGTAATGGCACACATACCCTCCTCATACCCACAAAGGAAACAGTGAGGATGACACAACAGCCTTATAAAAATTGACTGGCATTCTGTGATTCTTATGCCTATAACATGGTATCTTCTTTTATCACAATCTGTGTGGTAAGATGCCTTTGCGGAGTAAGGAGCCTTTGTTGGCTCCTTTGGATTTTTCTCTGTGTTTGTATACACAGTAAAAGTTCAACAGGCCTCCAGTTTTTGTTGGTTGTTCTAAAATCTACAAATTATAGAACAATCTGCTTCTCTTACCACAAACACCATGATTTAACCAACAAGTTGAATAGTTCAACAGTAACCAATAGTCCAAGCTATCCAACTAACCTAAATAATCTTGTTAGTGTAGACAAATGGACATACTCAATATTCTTGAAAGTCAAGCCAAACTGACACACTAACAGAACCAGAAATTTAACCTGAAGGATTGTTTTGGAAACCTAGTCAAATCAACACTTTTATGCTGAATCATATTTTGATATTTAAATTAATACCAGTGTTTTCTCTTACAATTCTAAGCAGGACTTAAGAGCAAGATGATGTAATCAGGTCTCAAATTACTCAGACTTCATTACTATTGTCAGTACACTTTAGAACATCTACTAATATACTCTCAAATATTATAAATAATTAAAACTTAAATACATTTGTTGAATTAATAGGGCACTTTTTATGATACATTTTTTCATTCTTCTCCTATGGTCCAACATCGGGATGCTATTAGTCCAGAGTTCTACAAGCTTTTAAAAGTCATCTCGGAGAAAGCTCTTGAGAAGTGCAATTAACACCAATAGATCTACACACAGTCTTAATGTTGGGCACATGCAGAAGTTCTTGGAAGACCAAAATTCAGTTTTCCTGCCTGCTGCTGATCTTGAGTTTCTGTTGCAGGCAGGGAGTAGGTAGGTTTAACACTTTGTAGAGCAAACCTACTTCTTTATTGTTCCAAAACATGAACTCACAAAGACATGCAAGTCAAGGGTTTCCCACCAGTCAGGGTGCACATCACTGTAATTGTAACTTAGCTGAATTACCAGCAGATCTCTACTATTATCATCAGAAACATTGTCTCTCTTCTCATCATCACCAAGTGTAAACATGGCTGAGTTTACGTCTAGTAGTGGTACTACACATCGTGTTTTAAATGTACTTAGTGCAAAACAGAATGTTTAGTAGTCTCCTCTCTGCACTCATGGTACTGTGCATTTTGTGTCAGAAGTCTCCAGCACAGCAGTATGAATGTGCTGTTGCATCTCTTCAGAAAATGCTGTGATTTGAGAACCAGCTTTAACGGAGAAGAGGATGCACACATGCTGTGGTATCCCTTAGAAACCATAATCCACTCTGTAACACAGTGTATACAAAAACATAACTAATCAACAGGTCCTGCACTAATAATTGCTAACTCACTTGCAATGCATCACACAGTAGCAGATAAAATAGATTATGTCCATCCTTAACTGCAAATGATTTAACTACATAGAGAAAGACAGTGTGTTCCTTGGTATATTCTTGCTAAACACAGAGGACAAATTCCCTGTTGTCCCTCCATCAAAGAGATTATCTGCCATTCAGTGAATCCAGCTCCTCAAGAACAATGTTGTGAGCACAGGAAAGCCAGGGTCTGAGTCTCACTTCTACAACACACCATACCGAATGAAATCCAAAGGTATCAGGAGATATTAGAGGGATCTCTCTAAAGTTTAGCATGGATAAGTAGACTTATACAGAAAACAGGAACTGCAGACCTAAGAAAGATATGCAAGAGCTACACAGGCTAAAAGTCTGACTCCTAAGTGTTTTAAAAAAGTATCAGGATTGAGTGCATTTCACTGGGTCATATTATAGGCACCCTACTTCAAGGTTATTCACATAAAGCTGTATTGATACTTTCCCTCTTCTACAGGTCATATCTGCCAAAGCATACAAGAAAACATCAGTAACATTTTAAAAGTCTGCATATTTTAAAATCCAGTCCTACTAAGGGTTAAATACAAATATACATAAAAGGGGAATCATTTGGATCTTGGAGACATAATGAAGGGAATCATAGAAACAGCGTCTGCTTAGGACTAGCAACACCAAAAATTACAAGCATGGATTGTAAATATTAATCTTGTCCCTCTCAAAGACCACAAAACATGCTTCCCTTGTCCACCTGCATTTCTTGAGAATGGGAGATACAATAACCTCAACTGCCTCAGCAGAAGTACATACATGCTTCTTGACACATGCTTAAAAATCACTTTCTCAAAAAAAAGCTGCTCTTGCATTTGCCCCAGAAAAACTGTCCCAAGCAACTGGTTCACATTCACAATATGAAAAAATTCTGGACTCTAGATTTCCTTGGTAACTGGTGAGCAGCTAGGAAAACATTCTCACACATCAGCCCGGGGGATTCCACATCTTCACGAGGAAAATGTGGCACTACGAAAACAAAACTACACTAACTCACCAGGAAGTGAACAGAATTTTTATTCTGATTTTAGCAGCTCTGTAACAGTCAGGTACTGTCCTTCTTGACCAAAAGCATAAGAAGAGACAATAAGTTTTATCCTATTGATGATTTGTTATTAATGGCTTCTTAATAGTCGAGGTTATTTACTAATGTGACTGATGCAACATACTCTGGTAATATTCTCAAATCAGAGGGACATCAAAAATGAGCCTCGAGGGCAGAATTCTCCCGTTCCCATTCCCAGTAACGGGCATTTATAAAGCTGCAGTAAGCCTCCAACTGCACATCGAAGCACCAAATCTAAATACAGGAGCCTGACTTGCAAAGTGAATACAGAAAAGTTTACTTTCTCTATGTTTCAAGACGTAGAGGCTCTTTATGTTATCACTATTAAAAATAATAATAAAATAAAATAAAATTGCAGCCAAGATAAAAAGTTAACAAAGCAGATAAATTTGGACTTGAGGGATCAGTCTTACACTACATCAGTCTCCAGGAGAATAAAATGTGTTGCTAAACTACAGCCTCATTAAGATCTCATGCTCTTTTCCTGTTTTCCTTTCCATGATCACTAATTACCAGGGCTTCTCCTTTCTAGTTTTAATATCTTGCTCAAACGGGTGGAATACTGGCTCTAGAGACAGCATGAGATTTTCCATTTACTTCATCAGGGCCAGGACCTCACACTCTAAGTTTGAGTGTGGCATGGCATAGCGCTGTGATCTTGCATCTGGGGAGGAATAATTCCATGCACCAGTACAGGTTGGGGGATGAGCTGCTGGAGGGGAGCTCTGCGGAAAGGGACCTGGGTGTCCTGGTGGACGACAGGTTGGCCATGAGCCAGCAGTGTGCCCTTGTGGCCAAAAAGGCCAATGGCTTACTGGGGTGCATTAAAAAGAGCGTGGCCAGCAGGTCAAAGGAGGTGATCCTCCCCCTCTACTCTGCCCTGGTAAGGCCTCATCTGCAGTACTGCGTCCAGTTCTGGGCTCCCCAGTACAAAAAAGACAGGGATCTCTTGGAAAGAGTCCAGCAGAGGGCCACGAAGATGGTGAAGGGCCTGGAGCATCTCTCCTATGAGGAAAGGCTGAGTGAACTGGGTCTGTTCAGCCTTGGGAAGAGAAGACTGAGAGGGGACCTGATCCAGGTCTATAAATATCTAAGGTGTGGGGGGCAGAATGGCGAGGCTGGACTGTTTTCAGTGGTGAGTGGAGACAGGACAAGGGGAAATGGCCAGAAACTGGAGCATAGGAAGTTCCGCACAAACATGCGCAAGAACTTCTTTACAGTGAGGTGACGGAGCACTGGAACAGGCTGCCCAGGGAGGTGGTGGAGTCTCCTTCTCTGGAGATGTTCAAGACCTGCCTGGATGCCTACCTGTGCTACCTGGTGTAGGGAACCTGCTTTGGCAGGGGGATTGGACTCGATGATCTCAGGAGGTCCCTTCCAACCCCTACAGTTCTGTGATTCTGTTCTGTGATTCTGTGATGCTCCTTCTGCCTTCCACCTCTACCCACCATCTGCATCCCAAAATCTCTGTCTAACAGATAACTCCAAAGTCCCATCAGTAGCAATAAATTTCTATTTTTTACTAAGAATACAACTCATATATGCATATGTGTACGGATGGGGATGCAGATATGGTTGTCAATATGTATGTACAAATTTATATCTCTAATACCAAAGTGGGAATGTACAGACACCTAAACTTTACGCGGTCCCAAAATCTGTCCAATTGTGGACTGACATGAGTCCATCACCAACATGCAGAAGAGATAGATACCTGCAGGTTTCAGGGCTGGGGAAGAACTAAGTAAAAACCAGATTCCCCCATAACTCACTGATTTTACCTTTTCTCTCATAGCCATAATGCACTTTCAACATCGTTATAGGTGTATGTAGAAGTGTTAATTCTGTTGTTAAAGAAGATATAAATGTCTTATGACTCAAGGATCTCCAGCCAGAAGAGAAAAGTTTAAAAATGAAACAAAATTGTCATTCATAATTTAAACGGCCAACATTGCCATTGAAAAATGCTTTTCAATTTGAAGTCTATTAACAGGAAATTAGGAGATCTCCCATCAGAGTGTTACTGTTTATTTTAAAATGAAAACTAGGAACATAAAAATACTATCAGCACAAACGTCTGATAGACCCAGAAATAAATCAAACCATTTTATTATAATTTTTACCCCCAGTGTTCATCTTATAGTCTCCGACTATTTAAATAGAAGGGCTGCTCCAAAAGTAATGCCTCCTATTTTATTATATTCACAGAAGAAGAGTACAGAATAGATGGTATGGCAGTAGAGGTTGAACCTTCTCACCAAAATCCTGTAACATGCTGTTACCATGTGACAGATGGCAGCAGAGGGGTACACTAACAAAATGGCATTTGACATGGAAGTGCATATGGAACAAAGGTTTGGCACTGAATTTCTCCGTGCAGAAAAAATGGCACCTGTCAACATCCATTGATGTTTGCTGAACATTTATGGAGACCAAACAGTCCATGTGAGCACAGTGAGGTAGTGAGTGGCGCATTTCAGCACTGGTGACCGCAACAGTGGGTCACCTCCAACAGTACAGATTTGTGGCAGTGTATCATGCAAGCTTTTGCTCCTCGCTGGTGAAAATCCATAGCTAATGGTGGTGACTCTGTTGAAAAACAGTGTTTTGTAGCTGAGAATTTGCTCTGTCACAGTGCTATTGTGCTCTTTCTATCAGTTTTCAAGGAAATAAATAGGAGGCATTACTTTCAGCAAGCTATGTTTATACCCATTGGCAGTGTCAAAATGATGAAGAGACTACAATGTAAAGGGAAGCTTGGTCTAGGAATTCAGACTTTTTAAAATAGTTACACGTACAGTGTAGTGTTCAACAAAACAGGTAACTCAATATTCCAGTTGTATTGTTATTTGCAGAGCAACCAGTAGCTTGAGGCATAGTTTTAAAATTTTTCAAAATTACCTGTTATAGAAAAATGACAACATCACATGCCTTTTCTTTCAGAAAACATTCTAAAAGTTCCTCATTCCTGTCTTATCTCATTCCAGAAATACAGTAATGTCAATCTTTCTTGTAACACTTGAGTTCTTCTGTTGGTAATGTCTAAAAACAAGAAGTATAATGAGATGGGGGAAAAAAAAAAAAAAAAGGAGAACTTAATGGCAAGCCTTATAAAAAACATAAACAGTAACTGCATGACAGCCAAAACAGCTACTGACTATTTTCACTTTGAGTATTATTTTTGATTACCAAATGATCTGCGTTAGCTCAGTCATTCCTTGATCTAGGCTTATCAGTTTACTTTTCCGATACTATGTTTTCAGCAAAGAATTTCTACATGTTTACAGTAAAGAAATGTGACTTGTAACAGTACGGGGCTGCTTGTTTTTCTGGTTCATATCCCCTGTCACATGCCTTGAAGGCTTGGTCTTCATGAACCAATGAAACCCCGACAGCCACCAGTAAAACCTGATAATAGCTAACAGTGTGAAAACATTCAGAGAAATGGGACAATGCTCTTCAGTGAGCTACATTTTATTGCAGGAAACAAGTCAGTAGTACAGTGTTGACTCATGCCTGGTTTCATAAAATTTCAGTAGTGACCAAGACCACAGTGGCACAGCCTGTCTATGGATGAAAGTGCCTGTCGCAAAGTGGTGGCTCAGAGCCTACACTCCTTAAAGACAGAGAAAAAATGCAAAGAAAACTTGCACTACTGAAGTATGGCTTCCCACTGCTTTGTCTCTCAAGGCTGGGCTTTCTGATCAGGCATAGCCTCCAAGTTTCATTTAATGAGAAATATCCAAAAATCACTTTCCCAAGTCATTTTTCTATGGAGGATAAATACATACATCTGCCTCTCTTTCAAGTGAGTCCCTCATCACCTCTCCTCTCTTTAACCAGGTTGTCACTCTCATGAAAATCATTTGAAATTGATGTTTCTACATCTTTGGGTCAAATTAGCCCAAAGGTTCAGGTGAGAAATGCAAAGATAGAGACATAGACACACTCCACTACAGCCCACGCTTCTGGGGGAAAAAATGTATCATGGCAATTTTTAAAGTGCATGAGAAAAATAAGCCTCGCTAACAGGCTTCGCTACAAGGTGTGAGACATCCCCCTCAGCCCATAATTCCAATTGTTGTTTATTTGGTGATAGGGAACAGCTTGATTACCTTGTGTGCGGACAAATTACATAGCTCAGTGCTTTCTGCCAAATTCTGGTAATCGTCTTGCATGCCCCTTTTGTCTTTACACTCACTACCAAATCCAGACCTGGCACTGTAGGTAACTTTCAGGGATTTGCACTTGCAGGTGCCCAGTGCCAAATCTTGCCCTTCATCAGCCATGTACCTACAGGGCTATCCTACCAGCTGCTGGTGTCTGAGTGCACACAAAGCAATCCTTTATGTTAGACCATCTGCACTGGGTGAGCTCAGCGATCTCAGCTGTTCCAGTAACCTTCACTAAATCCTTTCTCCTTTTCTTTGCTCAATCCACCTACTGAAAGTAAGGCTACTTCAAAGGGAGACTCTCGGCCAGACTGACATCATGGCATGTTGAGATAATTCAGAGTAGTTATGATAAATGTTCTGTGTACAGGCATCAAGAAACAAAAGGGCTCACAGCAACATAAGATTAAACATGTTTCTGCAGTTATCTGGGGAAATGTCTTGCTGACCGTGTCCTTTCTTACTATTTTTTATAGCCTGCAAAAAGCAGAAACTTAGATGCAATTGTGTGAAATTCAGCTGCAGAGCTTCAGGCCCCTGAAAAGCAAGGTGGGTCTGCTATAATATGGTTTGCACCTGTCAGGTGAGAAAGGGCACATTTCTAGCCTCTGCATCACAGTCTCTTCTTGGTACATTTCAGAGAGAAGCAATGCTGCTAGTAATGCCACACCGTAACCATGGTGAAGGGAGGCTATGCTCTACCAGAAATGAACAAGTATGGGTAGCAAAAGGCAAAAGGATTTGAAATGGGAGAAAGCAGAACATGCCGAGCTGGAATGCTATACAAGCCCTGATCCCAGCCACTCTCTGTGCTGAACAGCCTGGTACTCAGTAGCCCAGACATGAAAACATTGTCACAGGGCAAGCGGGGGAGTACAAAAAGATGAGCTTAGATTTGCCACATGATTGATTATGAATGAGAAATAAATAAGTATTTCATGAGAGAACCTCTGCCTCAATTCAACTGCTCCTTGCCATGCCACCCCCAGAGAGTTTCTTCTTCGGTTTCTATTTCTATTGCTTCTTTAACAAAGACTTCCCTCCTTCCATGACAACAATACAAGATACTTCACTCAGACCCCAACAGCTCCATCGACCTTCTTGAGATAATCAACAACTCTCCATTCCACCCTGTCTCTCATGAAATCTCACAGGATAAATAAGCTTTGAGCACTTGGCTTCTTGGGCCAGAACCAAGCCTGTACCCAAAGACAGCCTTGTAGACACCATGGTATATTGAACACAACCAGCACCACTCTTTGGCAATACAACCAGATGGAACAGCAGGACCCACAGCACGGTCTCCTTCCCTCCCCAACACTCGTGCACTGACAAGCAGAAACACCCCTGGCCTATGGTAATTCCCAGACTGTGCCGATACGTTTCCTGAAGAATGAAAGATGCCCAGGGCTACATGTGCTAGGAGCTATTCTAGCCATTTCACAGCGCAGACACTTTAATCCCACGCCCAGGTTTGTTCAGCACTTAAATTTACCAGCTAGCTTCACTGCCACAGAATGTGTACTTTTCTACAAGCGTGTTTTCCCAAGCAGTGCCTACAGACGACTGAATTGGTTTCATGTTGATTCCCTCCAAACATGTTTTTATGTGCTGGACAGCCTTAGCTACTGACAAAGCACTAGAGGTCTTAGCAATATTCAGTTCCTAGAGTTTTGTGAAAAAACACAGCCAGGTGGACAAGAGCAATCCAGACTGACATATTACTATAGAAAAGTCTTACACACGAGTTTGGTCAAACTTTTAGACCACAGAGAATTTACGTTCATTAAAACCATTATAAATACCTCAATAGCAGGAAAGTTTTAATTCAGGATTAACTAATGTTTCTATGGTTGGGAAATCATTCTAGACAACCTGAATACCTTGGCAAAAATGTTTCTCTGTTCATGTGGACTTTTTATTTCCCTTTCCTTCCCCCCTTACCCTAACTGCTTTTATAAAAAATATTCTTTAAATTTTAAAAACACCTTTTTTTCAACCCTTCTAATACAGGCAAAGATGTATCCTCAGCATAAATAAGTTCTGGCTCTCCAGAGACCAAACCCCATTATACTTCTTGTCAAACCAGGACCTGAGGAATACCAGTATGGATGTTAACAAGTAATAGTATGTGAAAAAAAAGGCCTAATATGTTGCAGAACAACATAAAAGAAAACACCTGCCTATTCAAGCAGTACAGAAACACACACAACAGCTCAACAATGGTCAGAAATCCTCTAGTCTGCACCTTGATGAAGTAACATGGCTGTTGCCCAGAGGTCTGCAGAAGAAAAGATGAATTGTGTAATTTTAAAATAACTGAAATAAAACATGAAGAGGAATATCAACCACAAAGTATATTCTGAACTCTGCTTTCTCTCACTTTCTTAAACCATCCATTTATCTCTGTCAGCACAAACAACTTTCTGAATATGCTTGTACGAGCCAAGCTCACTGCTAGGCCTGTTCCCAAGGCTGGGCTTGCCCACTGACCACTGCAAGTCCACACATCTGCAGCCCACCACAGTCAGCACCCGGAGTGCCTCAATGCAGGTCGAAAGTGAACGTGGGCCATACACAGCACACACCAGCACCAGGACAGATGCAGAGAGACCCAGACTGCCTGAACAAGGCTCAAATGCAAATTCTTATGCAATGGTGTCTCTGAAGTTGTTGCCTTCAGTTACTCTGGGAAAAAGGCAAATCTGAAATAAAATGTTGTTGAAAGAGATCTGTGTGGCTCAGCTTCTCAGTAGTCTATGATGCTTGTTACTCAGAGCTGTCAGAAGGGAGAGAAGATAATATAAAGAAAGAGCTAACTGAAATTGCTGTTTTAGAATGGAAAGTTAGCATCACACACTTGTCCCTACTCGCACTAGCCATGCTTCAGAAGTTCCCTAAGCCAGGATTGACTTTGTCAGTAAAAAAGAACATGTGTTAACTTACATTTTGGGTGTGCAACCTTTTGGCTTGCCTGGGACACATCAAGTGGAGAGGAGTTATCTTGGGAATCACGCTCTTCATATCTGTTGTGGTTCCTATGGAAATAAACAGGAAGCACTGCTTTCAGAGTAGCCCCCGTAAAATAGACAATGCTTTTAGTATATAAGTAATAAAAGATTTTAATTCTAAATATTTTTCTTAAAATGTTTTTAAAAAGAAAGAAATACATAAAAGTTGCAGAATATTTGACTTGTTTTTGAGAAACAAATGTATCACTGCTTCAATAGCAGCCGTTGCAAACCTTAGGGAAGTTTCAAGGTGTTTGTTAGAGATTTCTGATGGAGTTTTACTCTTTCTATACTTCATCCTTGAAAACAGCCCACATATCTGCATACTGCCAAGAAATGATGACATGAACAAGGTGTGATTGTGAAACAAAGAATATTTTTCTCTGGTAAAAGAGGGATTATGGAAAGTCTGGTAAAAAGACATGATCAGATTTTTGAGTTGAATATCTGACTGCAACTCTATACGTTCCATCTGAAAATTTGCAGGTAATGTATTTATATCAATTGAAAATGGTGTCACAAACACAGATTGGTGATTTTTTTTCTTTGCAATCTTGAAACCCATTTTCAAATTTGTTTATCAGAAAGGAAAGTACGGCTTAGTATTTTTTGCTGTTCAGTGCACTGCATTTAGTCAATTGCATGCATTTTGATATATTTGCCATAATTTGAATCAGCACAGCACTGCCTTCCCCATGCCCTGGTTTCAGCTGGCACTGTTAATAGTGCACTGTTGGTTGGGTTGTTCATTAGCAATAGGTGCATACCTCGGGCTGCTCAGCAAGCTTTACAGAGGGTGGCATTGTGCAGGCTGTACTGCCAGCTGTGCTAGATCAACAGAAAACTGCAGGCCACAGGTTGGACATTCTTGATTTACATCCTTTGGAAAGAAAGCAGTGACTCATTTTCAATGGTTCAGGTGTTCTATTCACAGGACCTGATTAATTTTGATTGGAAAGTTGCAGAAAATTCTCTGAGATAATTTCATATACTGCATTTTTATTATTAAGCAAAGTCTTAATGACCTGTGGTTAAACCACTGGTTTCACCACCACTCATATCCCTACAAAACCACTTTGCTCTGCCGGATTCTATGTTTGTATTCCCTCTGCAAAACCTTTTAGCAAACCACACACATGATGTTGGGAGATACTCAGCTTCTGCATGCATTGCTGCCATCAAAGGGCCAAACCCTGAACTAGTTCTTGCATTCATCAGGAAGATGACAAGGCCAAGTCAGCAGGATCTATCCATTTGGGAAATCTCCTTGGCCACGCACATGAGAAACAGCTGTTGAGCCCCACCATCCCTGCTGACAGGCAACAAAGTAGAGCTTGCCCCTTCCATGGACCTCCAGTCATGAGGAATAATGACAGCTCCAAGTGTTTTCCTACTAGCACAATCAAGTGACAGCCACATAAGCAGAAATACCAGGCAGAAACCAGAGTGAACACTGAGACTGGCACTACTAGATCATCAGCAGAGAGCAAGGGAGCCTGCAGGAAACAGTGCCATCTCCACCTATGGACACCACACTCGGTTTATGGCCTCCTCTTTTCTTCCCAATGCAGCTCCTTCATGAAGGCTCACAGGGGAAGTAGGACTGATTTCTTCCTTTTCTTAGCTTTCCTGGCAAAATCTAAGCAGTACCACAGGCCAGCTCTTAGCAGGGAATCCATACATAAGTAGGATGCTCAGAGGCAGGGGCTGAGCAGTGGGATTGGAGCCAGAGCACTCCAGAGCCAGCCTGGGCCAGCATGGCAGTGCCCAGGCCACAGCCAGCATTGCCACAGTGCAGAAAGAGAAGCAAAGCCCCATGCTGGTGCATCTGAGTAACAAAAGTTGCTTATATCTAAACAAAGGCTTTCTGATAATGTAAAACTGATAGGAAACAGCACACATGTTAGAATATGGCATGACAGATGCTTTAAGATTTGTTTTATGTAAATTTAAACAGGCACCATTCTCTGTGACCAACTCGGTAAGGAATGCAACTCTCATTCCAGCACAGCAACCCCGTGTATGTTTTTGCTGATTTTATTTTCTGCTACATTGACCTCAGATACATATTTTCCAGCCAAAACACAACACAACAGGAAATCAGAATAGCCTGTAAAGTGATCCTGTTTTTAAGCAATTTTCTGATTTTTCATCAGCATTTTTTCCCTTCTCACGCCTGCTACTTCGCTGATACTAGCATGTTATAGCAGGAAAATGTCTTAAGTCACCATAAGTCTTTTTTTTTTTTTTTTTCTGAATTACTACAACACAGGGGCCTTGCTTTCTCTTTTATCGGCGTAACTTTCCTAGTGCATACAGATACTGATGCATGGATATAAGGTGATATACCACAGAAGTGCAAGAAGAGGAGACTCACAGCAATTGAAGTCACTACATTAATTACAGAGACAGCTCCCTTTTTTCCTTTCTTCCTCAAATGCCAATTCTGAAATTTTCTGCAAGTCTCTATGGATCAGTTTAGTATCATGATTGAATTGAAACCCACAGGTACCTGATGCCTCTTCCCAGAAATGCTTCTCTCTGCTAAGTTGTTCTTTGCTCTCTGAAAAAAGAAAGAGCACATCATGAACTGGAATCAGGAGGTCGAAATGCAGAAGTCTTAGCAAAGTCATTGTCTTCTCATGCTGAATCAGAAAGAAAAGATGTTTTCTGTCATTCCAATTTAGTTAATCCCACCAAGTATTTCCTGGTACAGAAATCTCTACTGCCATTACTTAATAAATACAAAGCTACTAAGATATTTTCTAAACAAAGTTCTTAAGGAAAGTACAACTGGAAAGAAACGCCCATGTGCAGCACATCTTTGCCACAGCTTCCCTGTATGGGCAGTCTCAACTTTGCTTCCAGCAGGCTGGAGTCTACAGCTTGTTCCAAATATCTACCTCTGTGTTCAGTAGCCTGGGCATGGGCACCCACACCAATCATTGTGTTTCATCCAGGGGGAAATCAGATCAACTTTCTTTACCAAAAACCCAAACTAGAGCTATCTCTCCAGCTCTCCATTGGACATAAAATTGAGCACTTCTGCTTCCACCAGGAGAGGATTTTCTTTTTAATTTACTGGCCCTTGAGCACTCACGAGGCAGAAGTCACAAGCATGACGCTATAGGAGGCAACCTGCATCAGTGTGTCACGTGTTCCCAAACTTAAAAAAGTATGGAACAGTCAATCCAGCATCCCACAGCCTTCACAATACTGTAATTTAACTCACCTCTCTGATTCTGTGTTGGATGATTGTGTGGGACTTTCTTCCAGTTGTGACCACAGAAATCACCCCCATGCCCCTCCAGTCCCTTCCCTCACCACCTGCGTGGCCCTTAGCCAACAGGCTGACTCTTACCCCATAACCACAGCGGGCTGCCTTCTTGGTGATCCTTGGACCATCCATCGTTTTCGACCACGCAACCCGAAGTTTCCTCCAGTTTGAATATTCCTGCCGTTTGGCAACATCTCCCCCTACCGGACAGAGTGCACATGGTATGTAACTAAACTTGCCTGCAAGTGTCATCGACGTCTTCTGGTCTGACTCACGGCCATCAGGGATCGTTATGCTGGGAAATAGGCTTTTGGACAGAAGGACAATTAAACTGTTAAGGGATCCGCAAAAGGCAGCTGAAATAGCAGAGTCTGCACTTCTTTTAATAGAAGCAGAGTACCCCACTTGAACTGTGAACAATTTACAAACATGCAAACAAAAAATAATTCTGATTTAAAATAACATTCAATTTTCGAAAAGTGAATTTCTGAATCAAGCTTTCTTTTTCCAGCAGACATATCCCTATATGTTCTCATCCCTTCATCTCTCCTCATTTAAAAGCTACTCTAGATTGTTACTTGGATGAAATCTAAGATGCAACTGGCTATTGCCGAGTCTCATTCAACACATGACGCTAGCAGCAGACAAAACATATAAGTCTCTTCTCTCTGAGATATCTGATCTCTATCCCCCACACTGTACCATTCCATCCCTAATCCACTTCCTTTCATATCTTAGACGACTTCTATAATTTATTTTCCCTGCTTCAGAGTGGACCTTGGGATCAAAATCATATGTCAGGATGTCCCAAAATAAGGGAGTTCGCTATATGACTGGAAAAAAGCTGTTAGCTAACAATATGAACATGTCCAATCTTTTGCCTCTGTTTTCTCATTAGTGTCAACACAATATTTAATCCTCTGTGCTCTTCTGTAGCACGTCTACAAACTCTGGCACTTCATGTACCATACAGGTTGTTGCTTCACTTTATCTATCCAGGAAGCAGTCCTAGTGAAGACTTCCTAATGTTGCACTGGATGTTGCATGAAATTCACTGCGTATCAGACAATTCACCGAGAACAAAGTGCAATGGAATCTTCCAAACTTCTTGGCAATTACCAGAAAATCCTAGATGGCAATATAGTGCAAGCATGAAGAAACAGAATCATAGAATCTTGTACACTGGAAATCTTACTCTGGATGTCATCTTCAAGCATGGAATCCAAGCCTTTCTAAGTGAAAGAAAAGAAAGTCATCAGGAGTAATGAACATGGATTCTCCAAGGAGAAATTATGCTCTATCAATGTGGTAGCCTTCTATGATGCCACGACCAGCTGGATAGATGAGCAGAGAACATTGCGTGTTGTCAACTTCAACACCATCAAGGTTTTGACTCTGTCTCCCACTACATCCTTGTAGGTAAGCTTAGGAAGTGTGGGATAGATGCATGGACAGTGAGGTGGATTGAGATCTGGATTACTGGTACATTTCAGAAAGCTGTGATCAGTGACAGGATGGAGGCCTGTAGCTAACAGTGTTCCCCACGGGTCAGTACTGCATCTGGTCTTGTTTAACATCTTCTAAGGGACATAGATGAAGGGATAAAGTGCACCCC
Source organism: Tetrao urogallus (assembly GCF_951394365.1). Taxonomy (NCBI): domain Eukaryota; kingdom Metazoa; phylum Chordata; class Aves; order Galliformes; family Phasianidae; genus Tetrao; species Tetrao urogallus. The sequence continues at coordinate 53,338,007 of NC_136816.1, read as the reverse complement.
AGGAAGCTTGCTGGTGATACAAACCTAGGAGGAGCGGCTGACACATGAGAAGGCTGTGCTGCTATTCAGTGAGACCTGGACAGGCTGGAAAGTTAGGTAGAAAGGAATCTTATGAGGTTCAACAAGGGCAAGTGTAGAGTCCCACACATGGGCAGGAATAACTGCACACACTAGCACAGATTAGGGGCTGATGTATGGAAAGAAACTCTGCAGAGAAGGACATGAGTGTACTGGTGAACAGCAGGTTGATCATGGTCCAGCAATGTGCCCTTGTGGCTCAGAAGGCTAATGGTATCCTGGGTGCTTTAAAAAGAGCGTGGTGAGCAGGTCAAGGGAGGTGATCCTCCCCCTCTACTCTGCCCTGGTGAGGCCACATCTGGAGTACTGTGTCCAGATTTTGGCACCCCAGTTCAAGAAAGACATTTCAAGAGAGAGTCCCTGTTTTTCCTTAGTTTGATCAGTAGGTCCTTGCTCAGTCATACTAGTCTCCTGCTTTCTCTGCTTGTTTTCTTATACGGAGCTCTTGTGTTGTCACAAAGGTGTCCTTAAAAGCACTGCCAGCTCTACTCCAATGCTTTTCCCCTAAGGACAGTCTTCCAAGGGATCTCATCTAATAATTCCTTAAACAGACAGAAGTTCACTCTCCTGAAGTTCAGGGCCCTGACTTTCCTTTTCTCCAGGTCCATATTCCTCAAGATCACAAATTCGAACAAGGCATGGTCAATATAGCCCAGACTGCTTTCAATCTGAACCTATTCAATGATCTCCTCTGCATTGGTGAGCACCAGATCCAGTAACACTTCTCCTCAGGTCAATCTGTATAATAGCTGGACCAGGAAGTTATTATCAACACACTTCAAGAGTCTACTGAATTGTTTGCAACCCACAGTGCTTCTTTCCTAGTAAGCATCTGGATGGCTAAAATCCCCCACTAGGATGAAAGCCTGTGAATACAATGCATCCTGTAGCTGAAGCAAGAAGGCCTCATCCACAGGTTACCCCGAATCACACAGCCCATAGTAGATCCCTTAGCATCAATGTCCTTTGTTGGACCAGTCCCTGATATTTATCCATGCACTTAAGGAGTCTCCTGGGATGCTTGCAGCCAATCATCTTGTCTCCCCAGCAGATACCTGGGTGGCTGAAATCCCCCATCAGGATGAGAGCCTTTTGTAGCAAGAAGGCCTCACGCACAGGCAGCCTGTAGTAGACCCCACCCAGCAGACGTCCTTCAATGGACCAGTTCCTGCTGCTGCCCACAAGCTCTCGTCTGATCATGGCTGTTTCTCAAAGGCAGCTCTTCTTAACACAGAGGGCAACTCCTCTGCCCCTCCATCCCTATCTCTTCTAAAAAGCTGGTAGCTCTTGATCACTGCGCTCCAGTTGTGCAATTTCATTCCATTTTTTCCTTGACAGCAACTAGGTCAGTTTTTTGCTTGTGCCATGGCTCCCAACTCCTGATTATTTCCCATGCTGCTGACATTGGCGGAGGCACTTTACCCAAACAGCAGTATTAGCTTCTTCAGGGAGCCTCCTGAGGTGGCAGCGCGCCACCTCGCGGCGACAGCGGGGCGCGGAGAGCGGCGGTGACGCGCTGCCGGGCGGCGCCATTGTCCGGGCGGGGAGCGGGGGGGAACGCGCCGTAGCTCCCCTCCCCGCCCTCTACGCCGTCCCACGCGCGCCCCCCGCCGCGCAGCGGTGAGCGGTTCCCACGGCTGCGGACGTGGCCACCCGTACCGCCGCGACGCCTGCGCCGTGCGCGTGCGCGTCGGTGCGCGGCCTGGTTTGGGGCGGCCTCGGCGCCCGCTGAGGATGAGGGCTCCGTGGCGCGGCGGAGGCCGCCCCTGAGCGCGCGTCCGGCCGAGGGCCTCTTTCCGCGCGCCCCTTCCTTCGCCGCGGTATGGAGGAAAAGTACAGCAGCCAGGCCCTGGCCGGCGGCGGCGTGCTGGGGCCGGTGGACGTGCCCAGCGCTCGGTAACGGTTGGGGCGGGCGCTGCGCCGGGAGAGGGGGCCGCGGTGCGCCCCGCGCCGGCTGCCTCCGTCCCTGCTGCCGCTGGGTGTTGGGAACCGGGGCCTCCTCTTGGCGAGGCTATGAGGGGGCGGCGAGTGGGTGACGAAGGCGGTGCCTGGTTGCCCCGAATGCCGATTTGCTCCGCTTTTACAGGTTAACTCGGTATGTTGTGCTGCTGTGCTTCGCCAAGTTTCTGAAAGCGGTGGGCCTCTTTGAATCCTACGATCTTCTGAAAGCGGTGCATCTTGTACAGTTTATTTTCATAGTGAAGCTGGGGTGAGTGCGCCACAGGTGAAGCCTTGTCTGCTGCAGCACTGCACGCGTTGGCCGCCGAGTTCTGTGTTGGTGTCAAGATGATGCCTCCACTTTACTGATGTAGGTCGGTCACGGAGGAAAAGACACTGCAGTGGAACCAGGAAATGCTGTGATTGTAGCAGTGTTGTTCTGCCTCTTCTGTGCTCAGAGTAATTTTAGAAATTGCAGAATGTTTCCTACCTTGGAATTGATGGTACTGTGACAGTACTGAGTACACAAAACTCAGATGTGTCTGAGCTCTTTTAGAGCGTGGAAGACTAGTTCTTTTTGTTAAAACCTGTATTCTTGTAATTCTTACGAGTTTAAACTGATGTTCTTACCTGACTGAGAACTGAAGTGTAGAAACTGATAGCAAATATGTAGAATCAACCTTGGTTAGGATGTGCTCTGCACGATCCCATTTTATGTTCAGCTGTTATGATATGGAAGAGCATTTCTGTAATAAACTTGGCAGCACTGGAGCATTTGGAACCTCATTTTTTCCCTTTTATTTCAATTTATTTACATTTCTAGGCTTCTCAATAGAGTGTTCCCAAACACCATCATCTTTTTTCTCCATCACTTGCTCTTGATCACATTTGAGGAAGAAATACTAATTTCTAACACAACTTTGTATTCAGCATTCCATATGTAAGGCAGCCTTTGGGCATGTATCTTCCTAAAGAAGATCTGTTGGTAATATTGTAGTAAAATTTCTACTAAAAATTTCTTTGAGATCAGTTATTTTGATTTTTGTAAGCCACAGGTATACTTCTTCAAGTAGAGCACTGATAACAGGTCAAGAGGAGGGCCTGTCCCATTTTGCACTGCACTCGTGTTGCCTCACCCCCCAGCACTGCATGTAGTTTTGGGTGGCACGATATAAGAAGGATATAAAACTATTAGAGAGCATCCAAAGGAGGTCTGCAAAGAGAATGGTCTAGAGGGGTGGCTGAGGTCCTTGGGTGTGCTCAGCGCAGAGCAGAGGAGCTGAGGGAAGGCCTGATGGCGGCTGCAACTCCTCAGGAGCGAAGGGCAGTGCTGAGCTCTGCTCTGTGTGACAGCGACAGGGCCTGAGGGAACGGCATGGAGCTGTGCCAGGGGAGGGCAGCTGGGGGTTTGGAAAAGGCTCTTCATGGGATAGTTGGACACCAGAACAGGCTGTGCAGGACAGTGGTCACAGCCCTGAGAGGCTGGAGCAAGGACAGTGTTACCTGATGCAGGGTTTGAATTTTAGGTGATCATAAGTGGAACAGGTAGTTGGATTCGATAACTCTTGTGGCTCCCTTCCAGTTCAGGACTTTGTCAGGTTATATGTAAAACTGACTGGAAACAAAGTCCACTCGCCATCAAGTTTTTTACAGGTATTTGACACAAATAATGCATCAGGGAAAATGCAATGTGCAAATGTGGCGTTATAGTGAAGAATATAAAGGAAACTTGTGAAGTAGTCCTGATGTGAGGAAACACGTAATTATTTAGTACTGATCTGAATAAAAAGCTCACTGCTAATATATTAATAGAGAAAACTTTCTCCTTTTAACAGGTCTGCATTTTTTATGGTTTTATTTCAAAAACCATTTTCTTCTGGAAAAGTGGTTACCAAGCGTCAGGTGAGTTGACATGCAGTAGTAACTCACATTTTTGTAGAGGTTCTCGACAACGTGGCTGTTAACAGAAATCACCTAGAAAGAGGAACAAAGGTTACTCCACTTTGCAGATGCCATTGCAGTTTCTAGAAGCGTTCAACTAACTTAGTATCTACTGCACTGTAAAACACAATACACATTTTTAGCTTTTGTCAGCTCCTGCAGAAAGTATGGTGAAAAATCTGCTCTTCAGCTCCATCTGGGCACCTGCTTTGTGGACCAGATTTTTAAAAGCGGTTTACACAGCTGCCTTCAGCAGTTCTAAACAGCAATTTCCAGACTGTCAGGGTCAAAAGTGCTCTAGTTGTGTGCCCCTGCCCCATCAGTGCTCTTTGCACGATGTATATGTTGTAATGGGGAGCCAGTCTAGCTGCTCTGAGCTACACTGTGTTCCCAGTATCCGCAGAATTCAGAGCAGAGCTCAATTTGCAACTTCCTAATTTGTAAGAAATAACTTTTTTTTTTCCACTTGTTCTATATTCACAAGAATTTAATCCATCAGGAAACGTGTGTAGAATTAAGATTTCAATCTTTTATCTTGATATTTTATCTGGTGCTATACGTGTTTATCATGCACAGTAGATAACCTGTCAAAGTGCTATTTTGTAGATAGTCCGGGATTTTTTCAGCATCAATGTAAAAGGGTTTTTAAAAAATTCTCTTGAAGATTGTATCAGAGAATCTAGTTCTCTGTCAGAAAATAAATTTTCAAAAAATCTGCCTCATAATTGTGCAAAAAAAACTAAGCTGCCTGACAAATTAGGTAAGAAGAAAATAATTATACTCTAAATTTTGCAGAACTTGCAGAGCATATGTTTTCCTGTCCATTTCTATAGCTATTGTACTAAACAGATGTTAGTGTTGATTTGTTTCTTCTGAAACTGTGGAGAAAATAATAATAAAATACCTTTCTTTTTGTAGTGGATCAAAATTTTGAAGCATGCTGTTGTGGGGTGTATCATTTCACTCTTATGGTTTTTTGGCCTAACTCTTTGCGGACCACTCAGGTAAATATCCATTTACAGTAAATTATGTTTTATCTTTTTGAACTTGTTTCTGTGATCTTTGCGTTTGTTTTTCACTTATGTCTGTCAGACCATGGCTTATTTTTTGAAATCTTAAGTGAACCTTCACACTTTTTTCTCTGAGTCTGTGTTGCTTGGGAAAAACCATTGGCAATTTTCCGTACATCTTTTAATTTCCTTTCTTCACTGTTGGACAAGGTGCCATTGAAATTCTTGATAGTGCTGAAACTGCTGGTGAGAGTGATACAGGTTGGAACGCTGACCGTGATTTTCATTTTTATCCTCTTCTCACTCGTAAACTCATTAGTGTATATAACTGTTTGAAATCCACAGCTTGACCGCTAGTGACAGTAATTTGCATTGCTCTGCTGGGTGACTAGAATTCCTTTACCCATTTGTTTATGGACAGTGTTTTAGTCTCATTCTGTGCCTCTGCTGTATTGGAATTGGGTAGCATTAGTATATGTCTTCCAAGTGAAATCACTTATGCTGTTTGTTAGCATGTAGGAATAAGTAGCAATAAAAAAACTGACAAAAACAATGATTAAGAACTTAGAAAAACACCTTCACTTAGAGGGAATGTAAAGCCTGAAGTTTTAAATTTTATGAATTTGAAGCTTTATTGTATAAACATCAGAAAGGGTACCTAAGAAAAATAGGGTTTCTTTAAGAGATACTGTGATGGTTTTCTGAATGCTCTGTCTTCCCAAGAAGAATCAGTAACATGGTCTCTAGTGGGTTGTATTGTTGAGCAAAGAACAGCAGAGAAGTTTGGTAGATTTCACCCTGATGGCTTTCTTGTGTTCTGCCCTGGAAAGCTGTCGCAGCTTGTTAGTCAGCCTTTGCTACCTGAAGGAGGTAGTGTGCAAGTCAGAAGTAAAGAGGTTCTGATTTGCATTAGCTATTGAATGATCATCACTTCAGTAAATAGGATGTCACACAACAGAGCAGGACCTCTTTCTGGAAGCCAGAAACCAGAAACTTAGTTTTGGAGGAGATATTGTACTGGGAGTAATATTTCCATCCTGAGCAAGTGAATATCTTCTTGTACTACTTGAAGGAAATGACAGTTTAATCAGTAAATGACAAATTTTGATCTGTTACTTGACTCTGGAAGTTGTTTTGTGATATGTTTAGCTGTCAGATGTTAGATACTTCGCTGGTGAAGGCAAATAGATATGCAGCTTTTGAGTTGTTTAAGCTTGCTGTTAAGGTAGCAGGATGAATCTTTCACCTTTGCTGCTGAAATTTAGGTGAAATATGTCATGCTCATGAAGCAAACTCCTCCTAAATGGACTAAAGTGTTTATTTAACTTTCTTTTTAATAGAACGCTGTTGCTGTTTGAACACAGTGATGTGGTTGTTCTGTCTCTCCTTAGCGTCTTGTTCACAAGCTCAGGTGGAGGACCAGCAAAGGTATTTCAACATGGTGACTTTTTTGCCAGATATAAAAAATACTTACATGCTATGAATTATCAATTTACTCAGAACATACAGAGTTCTAGACCTGTTTTCATCATAACTGCGTGGGTTTTTTTCAGTTTTGTTAGTGGTAAAATTTGAAGTATACAGCCTGAAGTAAGAAATACGAAACTCGGGGAAGCAGTGGGTGAGGCTGCTTGAGATCCATGACAGCAGTCTGAGAACATTTTTTGAGTGTGAAAGAGAATGTTGAAAATGATTTTTGCGTTGCAGCATTCTTTGTAAAGGGATCAAGGACATTTATGTATATAGTAGTCCTAGCCTTCAGGCACTGAAGTCAGCATCACAGCTTTTAGATGCCTGCCTGACCTATTCAACATTCGTAGCTTTTCATATGGTTTATTTTTCTGACAAAAAGTTTTGAGTGCTTTTGTTTCTGTATGAGCCCCTATGTACTGAGTTTTTGGCCATTAATCGGAGATCTACATTTAAGACATCTTTTGTCTGAGTTTCATTGCTTGCAGTTTCACAGTGTATTCTCTAATCGTGCCCAGCCCTAAATGAAGTGACCTGATCTCAATGCCTAGCAGCCTTGGCCACCTGAATTCAAAAACAGTGATGAGTGGAAGAATATTATTTATGGTGCTGTATACCTGAGGATGGAGTTTTTGCTGTATAAGAGAATGGCTGGTTTCAGTGCTGCCTCAGACTGAGAATTTCACAATTTGTCTTGTAACTTCTGTTGGAACCCTTTAATCATTTCTACTTACAGCAGTATAAACAGCCCAAGTAACTACTTCGATGCCTCACTCCCCATCCCCTTCAAATGACATTGTTTAGGGCATTCAGCATGAAACTGTTCATCTAGGAGAAAAAATCTTTTTCTAACCACTGACTCTAGCAGTAGATGTAGAGCTTCAGAAAAGTTCTTAGATCACACCTGGTTAAGGTGCACATCTAAGAAGGTAGAAAAAAAGGATTGATAACCTCATCCTCTGAATGTTTCAGCTTTATGGAGTGAACTGTGAGAAAAGGAAGTCACTTGGTTTTCCAAAACAGCAATGTGATATAGCTGTGTTTGACTTCAGAGGATGAATTGTAATAACTGTTTTTAGTTGTAGATCTCAGGGTTTTGTCAAGATGATGGATATTAAAACTGCAGTTTTAAAAGTCAGGGTAGTGAAAGCTCAGACAACTGGGATTTTTTTTTTTTTAATCACAGAACTGTAGGGATTGGAATGGACCTCTAGAGAATAATCAAGTCCAACCCTTCGCTAGAGCAAGTTCCCCACAGTAGGTTGCACATGTAATCATTCAGATGTGTCTTGAGTATCTCCAGAGAAGGAGACCCACAACCCCCCTGGGCAGCCTGTTCCAATGCACCATCACTCTTGCAGTAAAGAAGTTCATGATTACTTTTGTCCCTACCTCATATAAGCACTTGCAGAGCTCTACTTTCTTAGGGCCTTTGCACAGGGCTGTAGCTTTTGCTTCTCATAAGACAAAATTCTACAGTCTGTCCAGTAGATCTTGTTTATGACTTCTTGATACTACAAAGTATTAAGTCATCAGACTTAAGTAGGTGTACATTCTGTCTGGGCGAGCTAGACTGTTAAGAAAGAAAGTTTGAAGTTTTCAAGATTCAGTCTTCTTGCTTGTAACAGTCATGATTTATCCTGAGTTATACAGCAAATCTGAAAACTGGAATAAATAAGAAATTATATTGCCAATGTCAGCTTTCTCCAAAAGTGTTTTTTTCTCATACTTTTATAATTGAACTAAAGTATACTTGCATGAGGGTGGAAGGAGGAATCTCCTCAAATTTTTGAAGTCAGATTGTTGCAGGATGTTGTAATACATTTATTATTCTTTTTTCTCCAGACAAGAGGTGCAGCGTTTTTCATCATCGCTGTCATCTGCTTACTGCTTTTTGATAATGATGACCTCATGGCTAAAATAGCAGAACATCGTATCCTTCTGGCTTAGCACAAGTGTTCATTACTAATGGAATAGGGAGAGTAGATTAAGTTGAATTAACTATATTGCAAGTATTTATGTTTTTCTTGATAGAAGTCTTAGTTTATGAGAATACTGTAGCATAAAATTTTACATTCCGTATAGATGCTGGTATTTGTCATCAAACTAATCCCATTGCTTGCTTTGTTGTTAACATCTGTAGCTGTGCTCTAAATTCAGCGGTAACTAATGGCCACCTTCCCATTTGCACATACCAGACTACTGTGGATTGTTACACATCTTTTAGATTAGCTTTCATTTTCTGGGAATTGTGTGCGTAATGGCTGTAGCCCAACTGTGTGCAGTATATGGTTGGCAGCCCAGCTGGCAGTCTTTCTTGTATAACCAGAAAAGCTGTTTTTATGCTTTGTAAATACAGTAGAAGTATCAGTCCATTTCTATCCTTAAAAATGATGTGAAGTAGCTTGCAGTCCTTTCAGAAATGGTGAAGTTTAAACTGCATGTGGAAGCTTACTAACATGTTTCCAAAGCCGCTGAGTAGATCGGATATGATTTTAATGTAAGTTTCCAGCAGGTCTTCTCATCACTGTAAAGTGTGCTGGAAAAAGGTGTCTAAGGATGGAAAGTAACAACACAGTCATATAGATGATAACAAGGTGAAAGTAAACTTTTTTGAGGAAAGGTGAAAACATGGAATTGAGAATGCCAGTGATGTATTCAGAAATAGTACTGATCAGTCAATCAAATTTTAAGTAAATTCATTGTTCAAGTGCTCTTTAGAAGTAGTTAAAGGCTAAGACTAGTGGAATATTTGCTGGATTTGCTTGTCAATTGCTCTTAGTTTTCTAAAGTTTAAATGTTTATAAACTGAAAAAAAAAAAAGTACAAGTCATATTCTAGACACATCACTGTTTTGGTGCTTTTACTAAATTTCTTTACTACTGAATATTTTTCTAAGTCTAGTTGCCAAGATTGATGTAAGCTCTATTTTATGACTGCTATGCAGTATTTAACAGTGTCTGTGTTCTTGTGTTTTAAAATATTTATAACTACTTTCTGTGGAAAACGTTTTCATCTTTCCTGAATTTTGAGGATCTTTGGAATTTGTAATGTTCAGTTTGATTACTTTTGGTTTCAGTGATCTTTTACTACCTCCATATGTCTTTCGCATTAAAAAGAAAAAAAGAAACACTTCCTTAATTTTATTTAGCTGAGGGACATCACGACAGTGCTCTTACACATGTTCTGTATACAGTCATTGCTTTCCTGGGTGTTGCTGATCACAAGGTAAATAACTTAATATGTTTTAGTACGTTAATATCTATTTGAGTTTGTAGGAAAAAATTTCTGCTGCTCAGAATTCAAATTAAAAAAAGAGAGATCAACACTGCAGTCGTAAACCAGAACTAAATCAGCTCTATAGATTTTGCATCTTCACTAAGGTAAGATTGATTTCATCTGAGCCCACCCAGGGAGTGAACAAGAATGTAGAGCAAGCCAATCTCTGCAGTGTACTTGTATAGCTGATAAGGACTTTCCTTAACACATATGTTGAAAAGTCCCATTAAAATTATCACAAGGCACTCCATTTAATCAGCGTTTTGGATTTTGTAATGCATTGCATACAGGATACTTTTTACTCACTCTTCCAGTCTGTTTTGTTTCTGATTTATTCTTCCGAGTGTTCTTCTTTAGACACTTGAATTTGAAGACACTAGTTCTGATACTTCTTATTATGTTTGTTATCATTTACTGTTTATTTACTATTTTTACTATTTATTTTTAAGTATTATTTACTTATTATTTATTGTTACAGGTTTGACTAGGCTGAGCGAGTTGTACTATTAGCTTGGTTTTGTTGCTAAATTTGGTGCACTGATAAATAAGATAGATGAAAAAAATCTAGAACAGTTGAGAAAGTTTAATGTCAGAATAACTTTGATGTCTGGGAGGCTGGTTAACTGCAAAACTGAACTATGTTCTAAGATGTTGTGTGTGGAGTATCTTACGATTTGTGAATAGAAGAGTCTTGAAATATTGTGAAGAAATATGTTACAATGCAATTAAGAGAATGAAAAGGTTGTGGAAGTATTAGAACAAAGCTGAAGTGACATGACTCCTTTGAGAGCATCTGCTTTCAATGCTTTTCTTTTTATAGTGGAAGTTGTTATGAATACATAGTACATAATCATATATGTTGCATTATTGCTTTAACTAGAATAACAATTAGAGCAAGCTTGTCCAGCCTACATCCCACAAGTAATGCGCAGCTCAGCCCAGCATGCATTGTGATGCACTGACTAAACACGGTCCTGTGAACAGCAAAAAATAGTTGTCCTTGCTCTCCATTTTGATTTAAAAAAAAATAAAAATTGAGAATAGATCTCAGGATTGCGGAAAAAATATCAATTTTTGGTGTATTTGCAACGCCCATTTTCAGTTGACATAAATACATTACCTGTGAATTTTCATATGGAATGTAAGAGTTGCAGTCAGATATTCGACTCAAAAATTTAGTCTTGTCTCTTTACTAGACTCTTATAAGCATTCTCTTAACAGAGAGAAATACCCTTCCCCAGCCAGTAATGTGTCATTCATTGCTTTTTGGCAGTATGCACATTTGTGAACTGCTCTTACCAAAGATGAAGAGTAAAATTTCATCAAAAATCTGTGATGCAAACCTGGAGTCCTCACTAAGAATTGCAGCCACTGCCATTGAACCAGGGTGATGCATTATTTGCACAAAAACAACTCAGATACTCCACTACTTCTGTGATTTTGTTGCTCTCTCTTTAACAAAAAAGATTAAAGACTAAAGTAAGTTTTGTTACTTACTAGATGATACATTTTATAAGGGCTGCTCTGAAAGTAATGCCTCCTATTTTATTATTTTGGCCCACAACACCAGTGGTAGGTGCTGTTGATATGGCAGTGGAAGTTGAACTTTCCCACCAGTATTCTGTTGCATTTTGTTGCCGTGTGACAAATGGCAGCAGAGGAGCAGTTTGGCAAAATGACATCAGACATGTACATGTGGAACAAAGCTGTGTCATTGAATTCCTTCACATGGAATTAAATGACACCCATTGACATTCACTGAAGCTTGCTAAACCAAATAGTGGATAAGTACAGTAATGCAGAGTGTGGTGCATTTCAGCAGTGGCAGCAGTGAGTCGGTCACCTCCACTGGTACAAATTTTCAGTGCAGGCTGTACTGATGAAAGCCTTTTCATCACTGGTGAAAATGCATAGCTAATAATGGTGACTGTGTTGAAAAATAGTGTACTGTAGGTGAAAATTTGCTCTATCAAACAGTGTCATTGTTCTCTCTGGGTCTGTTGCAGTTTCCATAGAAATAAATGGGAGGCATTAATTTTGTAGCAACCTACATATTTTGCATGCAGCCCAAGACAATTCCTCTTCACTTAATGTGACAAAGGGTAGCCAAAAGGTTGGAAATCCATGAATTAGATGAAATATGCTGTCTTTGCTCTCTGTTGATAAGGAAAGAAAATGACTTTCTTTGTTGTAATGTATTAGGCTCATGAGAGGTATTGACAGGATCTCTCTTTGTTTCCAGGGAGGAGTACTGCTTCTGGTACTGGCGTTGTGTTGTAAGGTTGGTTTTCACATGGCTTCTCGAAAGCTTTCTGTCGATATAGGTGGAGCCAAACGTCTTCAAGCTTTATCTCACCTTGTGTCTGTACTTCTGTTGTGCCCATGGGTCATTGTCCTCTCTCTGACAACAGAGGTAAGATAGGAAGCACAAGTTAGAAAAAAATAGATCATTTTTTGTAATTCTTTTTCTTATGAAATGCAACTTAAGAATGTTTTAAATGAAAGATATACAACCATCAAAGTCGTCCTCTTTTTTTTTTTTTTTTATGAGAGAGAGAGAGCTCTGTATGAAATGGTTCCTCTGCATCTTAACGTAAATACTCGTGTGCTAACTTCATAGGATCATAGAATGGCCTGGGTTTAAAAGGACCACAATGATCATCTAGTTTCAACCTCCTGCTATGTGCAGGGTCACCAACCACCAGACCAGGCTGCCCAGAGCCACATCCAGCCTGGCCTTGAATGCCTCCAGGGATGGGGCATCCACAGCCTCCTTGGGCAACCTGTTCCAGTGTGTCACCATCCTCCTGAGTGAAAAACTCCTTCCTAATATCTAACCTAAACCTCCCCTGTCTCACTTTAAAACTATTTCCCCTTGTCCTATCACTGTCAACCCACATTGATAGTGGGAAACAGCCATTCCCTCTCCTGTTCATATGCTCCCTTGAAATACTGGAAGGCCACAGTGAGGTCTCCCCAGAACCTTCTCTTCTCCATGCTGAACAAGCCCAAGTCCCTCAGACTGCTCAAGTAGATCTTCCCCCAGTTTGTACAAATACCTGGCATTGCCCCAGCCCAAGTGCAGCATTCTACATTTGGCCTTGTTGAACCTCATCATGTTTTCATGGGCCCACTTCCCCACCCTGTCCAGGTCCCTCTGAATGGCTTCCCTTCCCTCCAGTGTATCGACTGCACTGCTCAGCTTGGTGTTGTCTGCAGACTTGCTGAGGGTGCACTCAATGCTATCATCTATGTCACTGATAAAGATGTTGAACAGTGATAAAGATGTTGAACTTTCTTTCTTTTTTTATGTGATAACATTATTTTATATTTTTAGCTTCAGAGACAGCCTGGGTTCTTTTACTAACATTGTGCAAGGAATAATTAATATAAATTTTCCCCCCTCTTCCCTTCCCCCCACCAAGTAGTATATATTGTAGTTTGACAGATACATTCATTGTGCCCTCCTGATTAGGGATAATAGAATGATGCAAGCACAGTATTTCACACAGCATTGTCTTTAAGTATAGGAATGCTTTAAATAAGATACAGGAATGCTAATTACCTACGTTTGTCTTTCTATAGCTTGAATGTTTTGTATGATTTTTGGTTTTACGGTTTTATATGATCAATTTGAAATACAAAAGTACTGATGGATTGCTAAAAGGATTTTTAATGAAAATGGACTGGATGAAAGTGGTATAATGGTGAATAATCTTGTTTGAAATGTGGGTTTTTTTCTGTTGTTGCAGAGCAAAGTCGAGTCTTGGTCTTCTCTCATCATGCCTTTCATAACAGTCATCTTTTTTGTTGTGATTTTGGATTTCTATGTGGAGTCCATATGCTCTGTCAAGATGGAATCTTCCAAATGTGCTCGATATGGATCCTTTCTTATATTTGTTAGTGCACTGCTTTTTGGCAATTTCTGGACACATCCAATAACAGACCAGCTTCGAGCTATGAACAAACCAGCACACCATGAGAGCACAGAACACGTTCTTTCTGGAGGAGTGGTAGTGAGTGCTGTTTTCTTCATTTTATGTACGTATTCATATTTCTCTTTGAAAAAATTTGTTATCCATGTTACTTGGAAGCCAGTGGGAAAATAGCAGTACACAAAATGCTTTTGAATGAGTTTGCGTGGATTCTTTTGGATAAAATGAGCATGCAAATTTGCACCCTCTTACTGTACAAAACAAAACAAAAAAACAGTGGAGTGTAACTGTCAAAGAAGTAATTAATCTAATCTTACTTAGTAATGAAATGTAGTGGATGAAGCTGACAATCAGTTTACTGCCTTGTAATTTCATGTTATCTATGTCTATGATATAACAAATGGTTTATAAGCTTCACAGCTATTTTATAAAAATAAAAACTTTAATATTTTCCTTGCAGCGGCCAATATCTTGTCCTCCCCCTCCAGGAAGGGGCAGAAAGGCACCCTTATTGGCTATTCTCCTGAAGGCACTCCTCTATATAACTTCATGGGTGATGCAATACAGCAGAGTTCTCAGTCATTGCCACGTTTTATTAAAGAGTCATTGAAACAGATCCTTGAGGAGTATGATTCTAGGCAGATCTTCTATTTCTTGTGCCTAAATCTGGTAAGTCTGCTTGTGTTTTTTTCAACTCAGTTATACGGTATGAAGGGTTATTCTTTAAATGATTCCTGTGATTGATTGATTGGTTGTTTTGTTTTTAAGGGGTTTTAGAATCTTCAAAGAGAAGATTCTAATGGCAAGTTACAATGATTTGTTATCACAGTGGAGCACTGATTTTGTGTGTGACTGGTTCACCAGCAAGTAAATATGTGTAAGAATAGTAGGGTCCTCTTCAAAACTGAGATATGTCAATATTACCAACAGATAAGATGAAATTAATGAGGCCTTCATACCCAGGGATGGCAAAAAAATAAGTCAGATTGAGTAATGTAATTTTGGAGTAGACAGTTTTTAATATTTTTTATTTCTAGCTCCCCTATCTTGAAGAGGGAAGGGTTAGGCAGTAAGCAAGACTGATAATATTTGCAAAGATCTCTGCCAGTTTTGTGAGAAAATAGGGGGTAAAAAAATGAAGCATCCATTAAAACTTTTAAGGAATTGCATTATGAAATTTGAAAGGTGAGAGAAGTATACAGGCAGACCAGTTAATAAAGAATAATAAATGATAAGTATGTCCTTCTGAACACTAACTTCTGATATTGAAACAGTCAGCTAATCAGAGAAGGCTTTTTGTTGATTTTTTAAATTCTTCTGTTTTGGAATCTGTAGGAGAACTGGTAGCAGTTGAATTGGTTGATTACTGGAATATGTAAATGGTTACTTATTTCAGCCACTCTCATGCTCCTACTATATTCTTTACATAAGGAGCTTTGGCTAGTGTGACATGAAGAGCAACTACTTCTTTAGCTGTTTATAACTTGTGAAGCAGGTGTTTGTAGATGTATGGGCCAGGATCACAGAATCCCAGAATGGCTGAGGTAGAAAAGGACTTCTGGGTCCATCCAGTCCAAATGCTTCTCAAGGAGGGACATCCAGAGCAGCGTGCCCAGGTCTGTGTCCGAGCAGATTTTGAAGATCTCCAAGAAGGAGACTGTACAGCCTCTGGGCATCTTGTGCCAGTGCTTAGCCACCAATACAGTTAAAAAGTGCTCCCTTGAATTTAGACAGAGTTAGGGAAAACTATTTTTTTTTTCTAGTTCAATTGAATCTTTTTAATTTTTTTTTAATTGTTTACATTGGCTCTTGGAAATAATTCTGTAAGTGACTGCCATGAGTTGTCCATTTAACTGCAATTGTTAGACCTGTTTTGTTCATTTGACATTTTTTTGAGGTAGTCTGTGCAAAACATGGATAAACAGCGTTGATTTTGATGTTCATGATAGGCAAGATTAAAGTAGTTACAGTGTTTAATGACAGTGCATACATTTTTGTTTTCATAATGGTAATTTAAAATTGTAAGTAAGAACTTGGATTTATTTATTTATTCATTCATCTGTGGCTTTTGGAAGGGTTGGTTCCCTTGGAGAAAGAAAATGGTCTGGAAATACTTTGAATAATACCTTTTGAAAGCTGGGAAACATACCATGAAAAGGTTTTCCTGCTAACTGCCAAGGCATTAAATTACAATTTAATCTTCCAGGAAAAACTTAAACTCCTTTTCATTTCAGGCTTTCACTTTTGTGGAGCTTTTTTATGGAGTATGGACCAATAGCCTTGGTCTTATATCTGATGGATTTCACATGCTTTTTGATTGTTCTGCATTAGTGATGGGGCTTTTTGCAGCTCTGATGACAAGATGGAAAGCAACTCGCATATTTTCCTATGGGTATGTATATTAATGTATATTAACTCCATTAAAGACTATCTGAAAATTATTCTACTCGCTTATTTTCAAACTGTCGCACTGTAAAGATATCTTCAGGATGCTTTTAGTTGTGCGTGCTTCTCTGGTTCTTTTGCTGTGTCTTGTCTCTATCCATGTGTCTGTGTCTTGTCTCCATTCCATTTGTGTTCATGCCTGTTACCATATTCCATTCGTGTTCATTCACTGTTACCCAGCTAAAAAGTGTGTGAGACCTGATTGGCATTAATCTCTGCAAATAAAACTTTCACTGTAAATATTACACAGAAACATTCTCACCGTATGTACAGCGTGTATGTATATCGTCTAACAGTATATTGAAAGTCACTGTTCATGTGGGGATTTCATATGCACTAATGTAATTAAAAGTTGTTGAGTCTGAAGCCCTACATGTATAGTCTATATTAAAAAATACTTGTGTTATTAAAATTTTGTGCTATTGATCTATGAACAGTTGCAAGCTAGGCCACCTAATGGGAAAAAATAAGTAGCCCAGACATTAAGGTATGATTTCACTGGACCAAGGAAGAAAAAAATGAATCTAAGTTGTATTAAATATGTTACAGTTTAATATATTATAACTTTGAAATTTGTGCAGGATACTCATTCATTGCTTTCAAAAATTCTGATATTGTCTTTCAGGTACGGACGTGTAGAAATTCTCTCTGGCTTTATTAATGGCCTCTTTCTGATGGTAATTGCTTTCTTTGTTTTCATGGAATCGGTGGCCAGACTGGTAGACCCTCCAGACATAGATACTAATATGCTAACTGTAAGTTTGTTACATATGAAAGCTGTTCTGCAGTTAATTGTTTTTTTATTCTGATCTTTAAAAAAAGAAGAGAGACTGAAGTTGCATGCTCAAGAGATCCGAACTGTGTCTTGTCTCTTCAATAGATAATTACAATTTTAAAATCCAAACCACATGTAATTCTGAATATGGATTTATATAGTTGTCACGGAGTTGACCAGATCAATCTACGTCCGTGACAGGGGGGCAACAGGCCTCTGCCCTTCTCCCCCCACCCCAGCCCCACAAAAAATGGGAAGGAAGGAAGGGAGGAAAAGAACAGCGGCAACAATCTATGGAGGAAAACTTATTTTACTATAATACCAGAATACAAGATAACACAATATAATACAATTTAATTGAAATTGAGATTAATAAATCAGACAAGATGGGAGAGAGAGTTCCCGTGGCCAAGTCAAACCTGAAAAGCTTGGAACGGCTAGGAAAGCACCTCCAGCACCCACTGCAAGGCAGTAAGACAGCGCCCCCCACCCGGAAGGGCCAGATCCCGTGAGTGCTGTAATGTACAGGGATAGGTACCTGGGACTGGGGCATTAACACTTCAGTGCCCCGTACACTACATAATGTTTTGATGTGGAATACTGAAACCTCAAAAAACATAAAATCATGACATTCCACCCCTTATTCTACATCGTTTCATCATGCTTAAAATATATGTATGCATATATACAAACAAACAAAAAATGATTAAAATGCATTACACACACATGCCTATATACATATACATAGAATTACTAACTGCACTCCCTGGTATCATGTTTCCTTGTGGCACATATTGAACATCCCCATTTTTCTGCATTACCCATCAAGTGGATCCTGGTCCCTGGGCAAAAACAGTACCACAGAGAGGTTTGCCCTTTCCAGAAGCTGGAAGAACCCAAACTGCCTTTCCTAACATGCTCTTTACATGTACAACTTTATCTCCCTCTACGGTATGTAAGGAACTGGATTGGTTAGGACCATCACAATTGATAGATCCTCTGGTATTGACTAACCAGGTGGCTTCTGCCAAATGCTTCTCCCAGTGCTTAAATGTTCTGCCACCCAGTGCTTTTAGCATCATTTTTAACAACCCATTGTATCGTTCAATTTTACCAGAGGCTGGTGCATGATAGGGAATAGGTAAATCCACTCAATGCCATGATCTTTGGCCCAAGTATTTACAAGAGAATTTTTGAAATGAGTCCCATTATCTGACTCAGTCCTTTCTGGGGTGCCATGTTGCCACAGGACTTGTTTCTCGAGACCTAATGTGGTGTTTTGGGCAGTAGCCTAGTCTTTCAAGGTCAGGTTTTCCAGCAGAGAAACCTGAACTACTGATAATGCTCCTTAACGAAGCTCTCTAAGAGCAGAGAGAAAAAGAGATTCGTTCTAAAAGCTAAAAAGCAGCTATGCCCACATTCTCCACCAATATAATTAAATACAGTTTAATTATTAGAGTTGTTCTCAATTTCTTTCAAAGATCTTAAAACTCTGATCTTTTTAAATGGTTGTCTTTCAACCGAAAAAAAAAAAAAAAGATACTAAGACAATAATCTGTACAGGACAAAACTTGGCTCTGCTATTGCATATACCAATGTCAATTACTACAAAAAAGCTTTTGTATTTTTTTCTGAGAAATGTCAGAAGTTAGTCAGGATTTGTAACATGATAATGATTGTACTGCTATGGCATAGGTAATTATGAAGCTGTTGAGTAGTTAAGATAACAGTGCCTGTGTCTCACTACTTTCCATGCCCTCTCCAGGGGCTCCCTCATTAAGTTTTCAGGGTTTCGTTGCTTTATCCCAAACTCTTATCATTTATTTTATTCAAACCAAATTTTTAAATTATAGAATTCTGAGAGTCTAATTCTCCATTTATCATTCTTACACTTTCATTTGTGTTATTCTCCCTGATACACTTGAATTTGTGCTCTCTTCTAGCCATTTTGTTAACAAAGATTTTTGTGTAGGTAAAATTAGATGTGTGCATTGCTGGATTTAAGGCCTGACTTAACTTAAGGCCTGTTGGCCCCTGAGCAGTATTTGCTTAACTTGTATATTATGTGAAATTACTCTATTGCAGATCACAAGTTTTTCAAGAGAAGAGTAGAAGAGTAGGTAAAGATAGAAAAATCACAACCAAAAAAACAGTAGTTGTTGTCCTTGGTTAACTACAATTTTAGATGTGTATACATGTCTTAAATAGATTTATGCACCTTTTTTCCTGCCAATGAATGAGAACAACACAAAGTATTCAGTCAAATTCTGTAGTCAAAGCACTTTCTCTTTCTGGAAGTAAATAAGAACAATAATCTCTTTGAAACTTAAGGTGCCACCCACCTTCTCATGGTATGTGCGTATTGGGTGTTGCATTTTGGTGTCAGTTGTTGAGTGGGATTTGGAGTTGGGATATGTAGTGACATCAAACACTTCTCTCCCTCTTACAGCCAGTCTCTGTCGGAGGGTTGATCGTAAACCTGGTTGGTATCTGTGCCTTTAGCCATGCACACTCCCACGGGGCTTCTCGTGGAGGCTGTCATTCACATGAGCACAGCCATTCTTACCATGGACACGGCCACAGCCATGGGCATGGCCATTCCCACAATGACCATGGGCACAGCCATGGACATTCCCATGTGTCTTCAGGAGGAGGCATGAATACCAACATGAGAGGCAAGTATGGATTGTTGAATCATAAATGACGTATCTGGTCTACAGCAGAGTGATGTTTTTCAGATTAAACCCCAGTGCTATGTATCTTTCTTGAAATCTCTCTCCAGAAATAATCTGGCAACCAAGTAACGCTGTATACATTTATTTCTCAAAGTGTTTATTCATAACTAAGTTTAACTTAAAGAACATAACTTGAATTATTATTTCACGTGGCTTTCTGAGATGTGGGTGATACCAATACAAAGAATTAAGCGGTCTTCGTTAACATTAATAACCTTAGTCATCATAAACTTTACTGAAAAAAATGCAGTTATCATTTCTAAGTTCCATCTCAAAATACAAGTAGAATATCTCAGTTTGTAAAGCTATTGCCATACTTCTAGGTATCATGTTACAGCTGGATGTAAAAGCCCTAGGGGAAGGGATAAAGAAGCAGAAGAGCAAATGTAGACTAGCAGTCTGGGATATGAAGCAATATGCTTCTATTTGGGATTCAGAAGATAAGGTAGTAAAGAGGAAATTTTCTTTTCCAAATCTAAAATTGGAAGCTGAGGAGGGCAATATATATAAAATTTTAGAACAGCTACTTGTTAGACTTTTCTTCCGTACCAGTTAGAAAGCAGTTCTTTACCAACTGCATCACTTATACAAAAGTCTATAAAAGAATGACCTTTGTGTGTAAGCTTGTTAGAGCATAAGCATTTTAGCTAAATTCTTCTGTTTCATAGATTAGTTGACATCCATCATTAGTTAAGTTGACTCTTCTGTTTTCAGGCATTATATTATAACGTCTCTGCATCTCTAGAACTGTTCAGCATTCTTTTAAATCCTGGCAGTTAGTAAGTACTAGTCTTACAAATCATTAAAGATTAATTTTTCTATACTCTGAGTTTACACTGGGAATGATGCCAGTCATTAAAGCAATATGAAGAGTTATTCATAGAGTATGTAGACAGTTGTCTCAAAACTTTGAGCAGAGTTAGCCTACAGAAAAACAAATGATAGGTTAGTACCTGTCAGTATGAGCAGGCCAGTGCATTCACAGTGATCTCTTCCTGTTCCCTTGAAGATCAGTAAGCACTGATCCCTTTCAAGGGAATGGGTATTATGCAAGTCCCACTAACAAAATAAGACTTTGTTTTTGTATGCGGCTTAATCTGTAAATGTCTGCCTAGATTGTTGTAATGTACAGTGAAAATGCTTTTCCTTCCCTACGTTGATTTCTAATTAAATACTAGGTAAATGAAATGCTCTGTTTCATTTTGCAGCAGATTAGGCAGGTGGCCTGAGGAAGGCTAATGTCATAGAAGTGAATGTGTTGCTGATGAACATCTATGTACATCTTAAGCAGAAGTGTTCCTCTTAATCACTCAGTGTGTTTTGTTTTCAGGTGTGTTTCTGCACGTGTTAGCAGACACTCTTGGCAGCGTGGGTGTTATAGTGTCTACCACATTTATTCAGCAGTTTGGATGGCTGATAGCTGATCCCCTCTGCTCTCTTTTTATTGCTACATTGATTTTTCTCAGTGTTATCCCACTACTGAAAGATGCCTGTCAAGTGCTTTTGTTGAGGATACCTCCAGAACAGGAGAAAGATCTGCACGCTGCTTTAGAAAAGGTCAGAATTCCCTTCTATCCCATTTTTTTTATGCTGTTGTACTGTAAGCAGCATCTCTCTGGGCCACTTGGGTCAGCTGTCCCTGCTGACCCAGTTTCTTTTCCCAGTTTCTGGTCCACGCATAGCAGACTTGCTGGATTGAATCAAAGTTGGAAAAAGAGGAACTCTTGACAACTGTAGAATCAGAGAATGGCTTGAGTTGGAAGGAAGCTCAGAGATCACCTGCTTGCAAGAACCCTGCCTCAGGCAGGATTGCCAGCTGTTAGATCAAAAGGTAGAGCAGGTTGCCCAGAATCTACAACCTGTGTTCAACAGCCAAAACACCAGCGTGTTACCAACACTGTTTTAGCTACAAATCCAAAACAGAATATCATACCAGCTGCCACATCCCCGGCAGGCCCAGTGCAAAGATCAATTTCTAAAAATGATGTATTATGGAAGTACGTTTCTGAAGAATGTACAGCTGTGGTAACTATATAGCTCCCTATCCTGGGTAACAATGTAACAGATGCCCTATAAGTGACTTAAAGCCCAGAACAAAGTTGGTCTGTCCATAGATGTCACTGAGACTCCAACAGTTGTGTTTTTTAACTCGTCCCTTTTCACACTGCCCTGTGCTCAGTTTTCTTTTGGCTTGTAACAGCTAGTATTTGACAGTAGAATGGTAGCCTGTAGGTGTTACACTATTTCTCTGTGACTTAGCTGGAAATGCAGCTTCGTTTCTCTGTGGAATAATTGTTGTCAGTGTGCATACACATGTGCAATTTTAAGATGTGTTTTTGAAAATAATTACCGCTAATGTAAATTCTTTACAGATTCAGAAAATAGATGGAGTCATATCCTACAGAGATCCTCATTTTTGGTGTCATTCTGCAAGTGTTGTGGCAGGTACAATACATGTGCAAGTGGTATCAGATGTGATGGAGCAGAGAATTGTGCAGCAGGTAAGGTGCAAAGTTTTTAAGGTTTTTTTTTCACATTATTTCTTACTCTGTTGCACTGTTTTTGTAAGCTGTTATTTAATGCTTCAGAGCTGGCCTCTAATGCTGTAAGTGCCCTGGTCTGCTGTTGCAGAAGTGTTGTTTGCCAAAACTTATCCCAAAACAAACAAACAAAAAAAGAGTTTAGGGAAACATGGATAGTGGAATTATATCTGCCGTGAGAAAGGGACGAGGAGGTTGGTTCCATGTTTCGAAACAGGCAAATCTAGATGCTAACATGGGTTTGCTACTGACTTCATAGTATCTGTCAACCTCGGGTGCTTTTTTCTAAAACACCTTCAAAGGTTGCTTATTTCCTTATATGATGTGCTGAGAATTTGCAGAAATTGCAGAGCCATACTGTATGAAGCTATCTTCACTCTGCCAAAAAATTGAAATTCTTTATGACAGTATTTTTTTAATCTGCAGTATTTCAGAGTGAGAATTGAGCAAGTTATTGTGATATGCTTATGAAGTGTAATATTAATGTTATATTCAGGTTACAGCAATTCTGAAAGATGCTGGAGTGAACAACCTAACTGTTCAGGTGGAGAAGGAAGCTTATTTTCAACACATGTCCGGCCTCAGCACAGGATTTCAGGATGTACTTGCAATGACTCAACATCTAGAATCCATGAAATATTACAAAGATGGGACTTACATAATGTGACAAAAATTATGTTAGCCAAAGGGAAGATGGTAAATCTGTAGGATTCCACGTCTGTATTATTTTTGTCTGGGGATATTGCACATACATGTACAGAAAAAAAATGTACTATAGTCTTGATTTTTTTTTAAGCATTGTATCTGTAATAAGATTGAATCAAGATGCTTTTGTAAAGGAAATAAGGACTATAATATTTGCTGCATATGTGAAAATAATGGAAATCCTAAGTACTGTACGTTGTGTGGTGTTCATTAAACAGAAATCTTACCACTGGTGGATGAACATTTATATGTATTCCATGTGTTCTCTTAAGTATGGGACATCATGTTTATGAATTTATTTTAGCAGTAAGAAATTGAAGTAGTTTATATTGAGCTACAAACAAAATAAACTGTACAGTATTTTTCTTTCTGCCAGAAGTAGTTTGAAAACTGAATAAAAAATATTCACACATTTATTATGGGGAGTAAAAATTAAGCTGAACTCAAAAATGAGTTTTTTGCAAAGTTTGTTAGATAATAAATACACAGTTTTTGTATTATGTCTCTGCATCTAGTACTGGTATATAACCTTTATAAGCTGCATCAGAGCAAATAGACATTACCATTTTAAATTTACATCAAAGTATTTCTTAAGGGGATAAATCCACATCAACAGTAAAAAACTGGAAAAAAAATGCAGACGCTTTCTTTTGTTTGGTGGAAGGACTAAGAATCATAAAGCCTCTAAAAATGATGTACTTTTTTGTGTATACCTGCAAAGACAGTAGTTAGTATCTTAAAGTAATGAATTGGGCAGTATGCTAACAATCAGCAAATCTTTACTTCTACAAGACAGATTATTTTGTCATCTACTTAATTTTTATCATACAGAAGAAACAAGCTGGATGGACTTCATATTCTCATATTCTTTGTGATAATTAACGATTCCTGGGCTTTCAGCTCTGTCAAAATCTGTTTTACGGTGGCAGTTAATAAATCAGGGAAAGCAGCTGAGTGAGCTGGCAGGTGAAATCTTCTTTGCTTGTGACTCAGTTGTTGCTGAAGTGCTATTCAATTGCTTTATCTTCTTTGAATTTTGTTCAAGATAAGCTGTGGTGATTGAATATCTAGTTAGTAAAAAGGGAAAGCCTTCCATTCTGGATAGGTAATAAAGGCATGATTGAGCTATTGGGTTTAAATATATATATATATATATTGAAGATTTAACTGTAATACAATACAGCTGCAGGTGCACATTAGCAAATTGCACTGATTATGTTACCCAAGGATATAGTCCAGGTTTAGAATGCCACACTGTAGTAGTCTGGGACTTGACAAGCTATTGAAACAAAGTGTAAATTAAGAGTCAATGATAGGAAAGAAGAAGGATGTACTTAAGAAAGAATAAATGCATTTTGGGGTCTTGGAGAAGACAAATCTCTCTTTAGGGAAAACCTATTTGCAGCATTCATAATATACGTCTTCAGAGGCAGTTACCTTTCCATTTTCCTTTACCTCTTTCTCTTGCCTGAAAACCCTTAAATATTTTCCCTGAAATTCAGGAGCCAATTCAGTTGTTAGCAAGAGTGAGTACATATTTCATAATTCTGTGTATCACAGCAGTCCCATATTGTGATGCAGCTTTCTTGTTCTAGGTACTTATGTGTCGTAACAGAGATTTAATTCTCGATGTTATTGAAATCAGGTGAAGTGTTTTAAACTTACTGTATCAGAGCAGCTTTAACAGAAGTGCAGTCTGAAATACCCCTGAACAGTTCTGCTTGTGATCAGACTGTATATACAAACTGAGATGTTTCTCTTCTAACAGGTAAAGTTGGCATTCCGTTCTGTCCTGCTGGTGCTGTATTTGTCTCATACTGCATTACTGCATTGGCATTACTGCAGAACCAGCAGAATTCTCAAATTTTGATCTCAGCTTCTTCAATTTCATGCCTTTTGTAGTTTTTTTCTCACTTTCCCTCCTCTGCAAGGCTCATGGCAGTTCAGTAACTCTGCTGTACTTACAGTTGTTTCAAAAGCATAGCAAATGGTTTCTGGTTTTGAAAACCATTTTCAAGCAAGAAGCTTCAGTTGACTGTACCACTCACATTGAAGTGATTGCAGTGGCACTGACAGCATTTTACCAAACTGAGCAGTACTCCAGAAGTTTGTTGTTTTGATTTTTGGTTGGTTTTATGCTGTTGTTGGGTTTTACATGCAAGCTAGCTTAGCCTAATTGAAAAAGCCATATTGGTTGTCATGGCTCTCACTAAGAAAAGCTGATTTCCTGCTTCAGCTGCTCATGCTGGGACACAAACCACATTAAGGTGGCTGGGAACATCTTAGATGACCGTGCTATGGCAGTGAAGTTCATCCATTTAATGAATATTTAACAGGTGAGTGCAAGCCTGCATCTTCACAGACAAACAGCATGCAAAGATGCATGTCATGTTTTCCCAAACACACACAGAGGCTTTTTCCTGGATGCCCTGACAGGAATACAATTATCCATCTTACGTTAGTTTCACAAGAGTCCTTACCTACCAGTAAGCCTCCAAAGAAGGGGCTTAGGCTTTTCACAAGGCCTGAGAGAAGTGTAATGCAAGAGCAGTTTCTCAATTCACAAGCATAGGCCAATTGATTTTGTATTTTGATCAGTGGTACAGCAGGGAAGCTCATATCCTACTTACTCGGTTTGAGTGCAGACAGGTCTAGTGAGACATGTTCAAAGATGAAGTTAATTTAAAACAAACTGCAGCGACATATTGCACGTTTGGCAGATGGAAACAGATAAGTGTATTTCTTAAAAGTCTGTGTAAGTGTGTAGTTCCAGCTCCTGTCATAGGAAGGGTTAGGGGACAGAGCATGGAGCTCGAGAGCGTGCTTCAACAAGAAATGCCAGGGAGAGCCTGAGTTCCCTCTGTAGTTCTCTTGGCTGGGGGCACTTGATCTAGGCTTCACCTGTTCACAGCAGGCTTATATTATGCACTTGATCAATTAGCTAATTATAAAATGAGGCTTCTCCATGAAATACACTATTTGCTCTGTTTTTCTCTGCTGCCCGACAGTAGAACCTGAGGGAATTGCATGGAACTGCATCAGAGGTTAGGCAGGGTGTTAGAGACAAGCTCTGCACCAGAGGGCGGTGGGCATTGGGACAGGCTACCCAGGGCAGCGCTTACGGCCCCCAGCTGCAGGATTTAAGGAGCGCTCAGACGCAGCTATCACAGCGCCCCCTGCCGATCGCGCCGCTGCACTGCAACGCGCCGGCCCGCTCCTCAGAAGAGGGCAGGCGCTGCCGGGAGCCAATGTCGCGGCGGCAAGGCCGGCTCACGCTAAGCGTCGAGCCACAGTACTTTAAGCTTCCACAACTGCCATTCCAAGACCACACAACTCCGACAGGGTGAGTACGGGCCGGCGGCCCCAGACAGCTTCGCAGGCCGCCGAGGAGGTGCTGCGGTCGCACGCTCGTCCGCTCCTCTCGCGCGGACCGCGGCAGAGAGCGGCGCAGCGGGTCGGCTCCCGAACTCCCGCGGCCGCCCCAAGTGTCGTGCGGGCGAAGCCGACTCCTACTCTGCCGCGTCGTCCTCGTGTTGGGCGGGGAGCGCGGCTCCGCCGGTCAGGGGCCAGCCACTCCACCTCCTTCCCCGGCCCTTCGCTCCCGGAGCGGCCGCAGCCTCGCATCCCCGTTCCGCCGGCCCCGCTGAGTTGTCTTCTGTTCTGCAGTCTGCCGAGTTGGAGCCCGAGGGCACCGACGGGTGCGCCGTGCAGTGTTATTACTCTGTACGTGCTAATATGAACTTCCTGCCATTGAACAAAGCTGAAGCTATGTGTGTTCTGAGCCAAGCCATTCTGACAGAGAAAGCTCTACTGTTTCTTAACATGGCACAATGCTCAGCCAGAAAAGACTGGTCGGTGTCACTGCGTTGTTCCTTGCTAGTAAGTATAAAGAGATAAACGTTCCACCAGTTGATTTTTTTCCACTGTAACTCCTAATGCTTTCATGTCAGCCCAAATTTGCCAGATGGAAACAAAGAATCTGCAGGCCCTGGACTTTAGTTGTCCTCTTCCTCTACAGTTTCTAAGAAGAGCTTCAAAATTTGCAGAGGTAAAGTTAAAAAGAGGTATTTGGTAAGAGTCCTGCAAGATGTAATACTTGATTGTGATAGCTTGTAAAAATGGTTCAAAACTCCCATTTGAGCACTGTGACATTTTATCAACTGTTTGCTTTCAGTCACTGAGCCTAGCCCAGACCAAAGCAGAGCTGATACTGCAGGTGATCGCTAGACACCTGTTAAAAAGGTAGCAGCAACCTAACCCAGCTGATCACCGCTCAGTGTCTGAGCCACTGGCATGTCAAGCCTAGAGCTTGAGTGTGCTTGTTAAGGAAGTATTTCTTCCCCCTTGAGTAAACAAAGGCAACACTATTAGTTGACACGATGCTTTTGCCTAGGAGAAGGCCAATACTCAACACTGACTTACTGCAGGTAGATGAGCAACAGCAGTTTCTAGCAAAGTACCCTCTGGATTTATCCCTCTGGACTACGATATGGTTCACTTCCTCCACCCATGGCTGCTGCTGCTTTCTGCTTGGCAGGAGCTGCAGAGACTTCATCTTGCTTATTTGTTTGCAGGCAGTAAAGAACAAGCATGCCAGGAGCAAAAACTTCAGGACAGGCGTTATGACGGAGCTGCACTCTTTGCTCATCTGCGACCTCACCCTGCCTCTCGTGGATTCCTTCTGTCAATTCCAGTAGTGTCAGCAACGAGTTTCTATTTATTCTGTCTTACGTATTTCACTTCTAATAATAAAGATTGTTGTTTCCCGCTGCAATCTCGTCCCCGTCTGCTCTGAGCTGCGGGTCCGCAGGCGGGAGCTGTGGCTGACGGGCGGGCGGCGACGCTAAGCGAGCACCCGTGCGTCACGTATCGCTGCTTTTCCCCTGGCGGCAGTGGCAGCGCCCTGCCTACAGACGCCGACGCTCCGCCCCGAGGAGAAGCGGGGCGCTGCCGCCATTGGCCGCGGTGCGCGGGCGGAAGTGCGCGCGGCCGGGCGGCTCGCGCTGGTTGACGGGAGCGCGGCTGTTTGAAGGAGAGGCAATGGCGGGGCGGCTGTTGGAGTCCGTCGGGCCCGGGCCGGGCGCCGAGGATGCGGCCGATTCGAACGCGAAGCGGGAAGTCCTGGAGCATCTCTGGTTCGTGCCGCGGGGCGGGGCGGGAGCGCCGCGCGGACGGTGGCCTTGAGAGCGGCGCGCGGGAGGGCTAGCGGGCCTGACGGTGTCCTTCGCTCCATTGCAGCGTGAGGACGCATCTGAAGCAGCTGGCGATGGAGTTCAGCACCGCCTGCCCCCACAGTAAGCCGCCGCCGGGGTTCGTCCCCCGCCCTATGGGGGCGTGAGCCGTTCTTGTCGCTTTTCATTCCCCCGCGTCCCTTTTCGCCGTCGGCACGTCCCTCGAGCTACAAATGGAAGCACTCGAAAGCCGAATCGTTCCTCTGGCGCAGCGGGCGGGCGGGCGGCGCGGGACGGGCGGGGAAGGGGGGCGCCGTGAGCCGCGCTCCGGCACGGTGCTCCGGCACGCCTGCGGCGCTGAACTGATGCTCTTGCTTTGCAGGTGAAGAGTGCAACAATGGTATGGAGTTAAGCTTCGTCGAAAGGTATGCGATTCCTTACGGTCAAACTTCTCGGTTCGGTTCCCAACCGTTCTGCAGTTAAAACACGCCAGAAATGCTCTTCTGGTTATCACTGCTTGGTAAGAACTCCTCGTGACGATCCTTACTTTGTAAGGGTTCAGTTAAAGCGAGTGAAGAAACTATGGCAAAGAGATATTCCTCTCCATCTTCTAGTATAGTTCTGTATCTGCCTTGATTCCTGCCATGTACATTTGCAGTCCTTCTGGTGATGGCTGGAATTCAGTAGCATATTTCACCCTGTTAAAATATGAAACTTGAATTTTTAGCTTAGAGGAAAAACTCATTGCAGAGAGCAAGTAAAGAATTGGAGATTGCTTTTTAACTTCTTTGTTCTTTTCATGTTTGTTTGTTTTTTTTTCAGTGGCAAAGAAAGTTTGGAAGAATTGGGGAAAGTAAAAACTGCCTTTGAAAGCAAAGCATTAGCCTTACGAAGGTAGATGGCTTTTCTTCCCATTTAGCTGGAGGCTTTCTGCTGCTTTATCTGTGTGCACATGCATGCACAATTGCATAATTCTAATTAAAATAGGATTTCAAAGTGATGTAGTGTGTGTTGCCAACATGAGAGATTTAACACCATTGAAACCCCAGGAACAAAAAGGCATGTACCATAGGAAATAACAATAAATGAATAGAAACACATGCAAACCTCTGAGATCCTGCAAAATTACAAAAAGGCAGTTTGTATGTATATCTAGAAACAAAGCTGTTGGTAGTATTTAACAAATTCCTATGAAAGGGTGGGGGGGTGATAGTTTTGTGTATCCTATTTTGCATGACTGTTCATTTGAATTCCTACCGTTGCCCAGCATCCCTCCTGCAGACTGGGACTAATGGTGTCTGAAGCATGTTTGTCAAGAGAGAAATGCATTGTTACTCCTACAAATGGTTAATTGATACACTTTTCTTGTCCTGAGAATGAAGCTTCAGTATTTAACAAGTTTAACATTTGAAAGTTACAGTTGTGGTTGTTTTGTTGCTTTTTTTTTAATATGCATTTCCAATGCCAAAGTAGGTATAAATAGAACTTGGAAATCTCTTTTCTGCTATTTACCTAAATTGAAATCTCTCAGTTTCTGTCAATGTTCATCAGAGATATGTTTCTTCTTTATACCACACAGGATCCAGCTTACGGATGCTCTGAGAAAGAAAGTTAAACAAAATGATGGTTGTACACGGTAAGGTGTTTTGAGTTCAAGCTTAGCTTTCACCTTTCTGATTTTCTCCCTACATATCCTAACAACTTCTTTATACTCTCCACAAGTTGCCTGTACCTTTTTCCACAGGAGGTAGACATTCTTTTTCTCCTGGAGCCTCAGAAAAAGTTCCCTGTTCAACCATGCCAGTTTTCTTCCCTGCCAGTTACAGGAATAGCACAGGAAGACAGCCTGTTCCTGCACCTCTAAGACTTCTTTCTCAAGGAGCTCTGGCTTTCCTGGACCCCTTACCCTTCAGGACTGAATCCCAAGGATTCAGGGTCCTGAATAGTTCAAAGTCTGCCCTCTGGAAGTCCAAAGTAGCAGTTTTGCTGGCCCCTTCCTGACTTCATGAAGAATGGAGAACTCTATCGTTTCATGATCACTCTCCAAGACAGCTCTCAACCTCCACACCTTCCACTAGTCCTTCCCTGTTCATGAATAGCAGGTCTAGCAGGGTGCTTCCATAGTAGGTTCTCTTACCAGCTGTATCAGGAAGTTAACTTCCACACACTAGAAACTCAGACTGCTGTTTCTGCACTGTGTTATATTTCCACCATATATCAGGGAACCTGAAGTCCCCCATGAGAACAAGGGCTGGTGATCACACAGCTTCTGTCAGCTGCTCACAGAAAACCTTATCTGTCTCTTCATCCTAGTTAAGCAGTCTGTAACAGATCCCCCACCAGGATATCAACCTTGTTGGCCCTTCCCCGATCCTTGCCAATAGAGGCTGAAGCTTATCATTCCCAGCTCTGAGCTCAGCAACTTAAAAACGCTCTCTAAGGCAGAGAGCCAGGCTGCTGCCCCTCTCCTTCCATGCCTATCTTCTGAAAAGCTTATAGCCATCTACTGCAATACTCCAGTCATGGAAGCAATCCCACCATGTTTCCATAATGGAAACTAAGTCATAGTTTGCCTGCTGCCATTTGCCTCAGCCCCAGTCCCTGACCTTGGCCTCAGGGAGGCAGCACACTTTCCTACAGATAGAGTGTGGCCAATATATTGGGCCTTCCTTTTCCCTCAGACGGGAGTTGCCTATGACTACCCTTTTTTCCTTCTTGGCACAGGCAGTCTTGAGGCATGGAGTTGATTGCCTCACACTAGACAACCGCTGGGTGGACTTTCCACGTGTCCTCACTCACCTCTTGAGATCCAGAGCCTCAAACTTATTATGTAGGAGTATCTGGGGAATTGAGGTAGGTAGGGACAGGGTTTGCCTGTAACACTGAGCTGGGATCTGATTCCATTCCTCCCTTGTCTCCTAGGTCCCCTCCATCTGCCTAACACTGACAGGGAGGGGATCCACCACTGTTTGGGGTGTATCACCACAGTGCCTTTCTCACAATTATGGCAGGGAGTTACTCCACCTCTCTATCTCCTGCTCACAGTCCCTGATGCTCCTCAACCTCTCCACCTGCTCCTTGAGTTCTGCCACCAGGCTGAGCAGATCTTGTACGTGTTCACAGCTCATGCAGGTAGTATCCCTGCCACTCTAGCAGCAGCAGCAGGCTCTGACATTCCTTGCATCCAGAGATCTGAACAGCCACATTCTTAGGCAGGCACTCCATCTGATCTCCATTACATCCCTGTCACAGGCCTGAACTGGAACTCCATCAGGAGCTCCATCACTTGTCATTCTTGAGTGCTTTGGCTTCCTTGTTTCACAGGCTCTATGACTCAAAGTATCAGACAAATTTAACTGAAACATTAGCAAAACTGGGTGGAAACAAGGAGACTATATAGTGCTTATAACTATATTTGGTATAGTACCCTTTATTTTGGTGTTAAGATAAGTGGCCATTTTTTGATTAAATAACTTTGGTTAAAGCATTTATGTTGTTGACACATCATAATGGTCATAAATAATGTAACTTTATTTCCTTCATTAGACTAATTATGGAAAGAATGAAAGACATAATCAAGCTTAACTGCGAAATATTTCAAGCTCATCAGGTAAGAGTCGGTTGTACCTTCTGTTGCAGTTACACAGGCCTCCAACTTCAGTACGGACGAAGGAACAGTTTCAAGTGACAGGAATGCACAAGTCATTTGAAGTAGATATGTGGCCCAAATGTGGTTCCTAGGGTCGTTAAAATTAGCAAAATGGTTACTTAACATGAATATGTGAAAAAGTCTGCTTCTAAAGCTGCACTTAACTGCTTCTGCAGACTGAATTAGCATCATCAATATTTATAAGAGATAACAGTCCAGGATTTTTTTTTCTTTCAGCAAGCACGTGTGATTAGAGAGAATTTGAATGACATTAGAAGGAGAAGATACCGTAAGTGTTTTATATATATTGGTTTTGTTTTATAATTAAAAATATGGTTCACATCTTAAACTGCTTCTTTAGAAATATTAAGTAACTATGAAATTCCCGATACAGTTATAAAAATTCTGAAGAGGGGTGTGTGAAGTATATAAAAATAAGCTTGTATGATGTCTACATGAAAGTAAGACTGATACAATAGAATATATCAGTCAGATAGTAGGCCAGAGATAGAAGAGTGTGCTAAAAAAATGGTGATGATGTTTCAATATTTAGTTCAAGCTCCCCAGCAGGTTACACTTTACTTACGAACTCAGATCAGTTCTTAGAGGCCTAAAGGATATTTTTTTTGTCAAATTGTACTTTTGTTTGTGAATTAGGAGTGAGTGGATTTACATACAAAGAACTTGTGTAGTAGTATAGGTCTTGTTATTCAATATGCTTATTACGGTGGATCAAACTTAGATTTGAAATAACTTTTCAATAATATCTTGAGAAATAAGGGAAGGAATACTGGGTCAGGGCTTCCTGTTCATGCTTTCTATTTAAGAACTCTCCCTTATTCATCCTAACTTCTAGCCTAGTTTTCTAGTGGTAATATTACTGGTATTGTCCATGTGTCCCTTGTGTGACTTTTGAATTTGCTTTCCATCACATTTGAAAAAGGGAAAAAGATCTGAGATGCCTCTGTCTGTAAAATTGTGCCAAATGAAGACAGGGTGTGGGACAGGTGTTCAAATCAGCGCCCATGTCTGATGGAAATGCAGACAGTTTTGTTAGCTGCCAGGGAACCAATCAGTGTATGCTGGTACCAGATACCCACAGCATTTGTTTCTTGTGGAAGGTGCGTTGGAGGAAAGGGATGGAATGAGTTTGATCTATTACAGTGGAATGTCTACAAGCAAGAAGCAGCTCTTTAGGTCTTCTGCTCACTAATCAATTTTTGAATGCTTTGTTCTCCTAATAATGGAACAGTTCTGAAACAGGCTGAAGGAGAGAAGGCGCTGCGAATTTCTACCACAATGAGGAAAAAAAAGGAAGTAGCAAGAATGAAAATCACTGAAAAGTTGAAGTTATTCCATAGGAATGTACAGTATGAAAGGAAGGTGATTGTGTTAATTCAGAATATACTCCAGGTAATATTATAGCTTTCAGAAGCAGTTTGTAGTTTGCACTACAAAAAGATAACTACTGAATGTAACTTCAAACAAAATTGTGTTTTCTAAAATCTTTTTATAACAGCATCAAATTAAAAAAACTGCAGTAAGGCATATCTTATTGTTTTAAAAACCAAAAGTGTTAAATTATTAGGAGCTTGTATGGAATAATTACTTACAGAGTTTAGGAACAGTCTATCAATGTCCATCTCTCTGTTCCCTTAAAACTACATAAATAAGGCATTTTCCAGAAGTGTGTCTATCATGGCAGAGGCCATATTTCCTCACACCGTGAGTCACCCCTACACCCATCAAACCAGAATAAATAAGTAGGTCTTAAACCTGTGATACCAGTGAGCCAGACTGCTTCTAATTACGTGTTGCCCTTCACAGTGTTGTGAAAGTGTTTTTAAATGTTTTCATCAGTGTTGCCTTCATGCTCTTGGTTACTCATCTGTCAGCTACTGCTGAATAGTCTGTATTAGTAAATCTGGTTGGCAGATTTCCTGGAGTTTGGCATCATGCAAAGTAAGGTAGAAAACTGATACGAGATTTGAGTAGGAGGAGAGCTTCCTGCAACATCCTGTGCTTAGAGGGGCTCTACTAAAGCTCTGCTGCTGGCTGGTAATTGTCTTTTCACAGCATCACTTGCAACACCTTACTTTGCAGATCAGTGACCTAATTAATGCAGAGATGAGAGGCACAGTGAATTGCAGGAGCTATGAGTTTGTCTAATTAGTTATGGAAATGCAGTGAAGAATGCAGTTTCTTTAAATACACATGCTTGTTGAGGTGTTTAGATGGAAGAGAGGATATAACCATTCTGTGAATTCATATGCTCAGAAGAATATCAAGAACAGAAAAAAAGCCACATGTTTTTGTGTTGCATGCTTTGTCTACCAGTGGTTTGAAATGTGTTTCTTCTCACTAAGAATGGGAAATTGAATGTTTTAGTGGGTTCTGTGTTACGTTTAACTAGTTCTATTTATGTTCTAAATGACAGAAATGGACAAGTCTTTTTGGTTAAATTTAAAAATTCCCATGTTCAATCCAGAATGGCAAAGTGAGAATGTTAGAAATTGTATCATTGTGTGTTAGGGCAAACTTTCTTTCATGTGGTTAAAAAGAAAAGTAAATAAACCTCTTAAATTGCTATCTTTAAAATAGGAATAGTGTGCCAGCACCAGCAGAAAATCTAAAGGGCTGTTTAGTTTGCTTGTTTTTTGCCCTTGTGTTGACAATAAGATCTCCTCCCTCCCCTAGTCCTGCCAGGCACTGAAAAAAATGCTTTCAGTGTCAAGGACTTCCAAATTTGGAAAGAAAAAAGCAGATAAAAAAGCCAACACTCCACCTTTTGATCCTTTTTTGAAGACATTTGTGGTTTTTAAACTATGGTTTTTCTGTCTTGCAGAATATCATAGTTGGATGCCAAGTCAACTGGACGAAAGATCCATCTTTAAAAGCAATTATTCTACAGCTTGAGAAAGATGTCTCCATTCAGAATCTCTTGTAGTCGGCAAGATGGTGTTTAATTGTAGACTGTACTTACTTAACACATTGTATCTTATTTAGTGAAATCAGCCTTTCAATTTGAGATTTCAACCTTTCTGAAATTTCTCTTATCTACAGACCCAGGATGTAGCTGTGCCACTCACTTTTCCAAAATGATATTCTAACTTGGTAGATAGCAGATGTGACAATACCTATTGCATAGCTGACAAAAGGAGCTGAAGAGCGAGCTTGAGCTGTGCTATGCCAAGAACTCATTTCCCCATAAAATGCAGCAACAGTACAAGAAATAACCTGTGTGTTACGATCACTTAGGCAGATGGGCTGACGGTGCAGCCCTACCACCAACCTGCACAGAGGAGAGGTGCCCACGTGGCCCTGTGCCACCAGGCTGTGGGCACCACGGCCCATGCAGAGCTCAGGCTGCACAACTTGGTCCTAACCTCATTTTAAGCTCTGGACGTGTTCTGTGTGCTCTGAAGTGTGTTTCTGCACTGCAAGGTGATTAGCTAGGTCGAGCACCCAGGAATTACATATGGTGCTGCTGCGGCTGTCCCACCTGGAAAACAGGACTGAGGTGAGAGGAGCGGCTTCGCGCGTGCGAGCAGCGCCCCACCTTCAACGCTGCCGTGCCTGACCTGTACTCGATCGGCTAAACCTGTCTGCGTCTAACGGCCTAAATAAAGCGATGAGTTTCTGCTGTGGCGAGACGCCTGCTTTTCAAAAGGGCGGAGTCACCTCCCGCGGTCGCCCCGCCTGGCGCCCTGCGGCCCCGCCCGTTCTGCTCGCTCTGCCCGCGGGGCGGGGCGGGGCGCGGCGCTGCCCCTCGTGCGGGCGGCGGTGTGTGCGGCGGGGGGCACCATGGGCAGCAAGATGGCGGCGGCCGCTCGGGTCGTGCAGGTACCGGCGCACTCCGCGAGGGCACGGCAGAAACAGTGCGGTGGCGGGGCCGGCAGCTTGGCGCGGCCGAGGGGCTCCGCTCGCGGCCGGCGGGGCCCGGAGAGGCCTGGGCCCGGGCTGCGGCGGGGAGGTCGGCGGTGTCCTTGGACTGGCGAGGGGGCGGGCGGCGGGGCCGGCCCGGAGCGGGTCCCGCGGTGCGCGGCGCTCTGTGAGCTGCTCGGGGCTCCCTAAGCCGCGCGGCGGTGGCCGAAGGAGGCGAAGGGAACGCGCCGCCCCTTTTGGGCCGCGAGGGCGGAGGAAGACCTTCAGAGGTGAAGTTCCTCCATGGCTGGAAGTGAAAAGGCGGCCGCTGAGGTGGTCAAGCTGGCAGTGCGCAGAGCAGCGGTATGGAGGGGCTGTATAACGGTGCGTGTCCCTTTGTATTACTGCGATGTTGGTGTTTGTCGGAAGTACACGTTATTCACCTTATTTTCTCTTCTGCCTTGTTATGTTGCAGGTAGTGAAGCCACATACTCCGCTGATTAAGTTCCCGGACAGAAAAAGCGGTCCCAGGCCTAAAAGTAAGTGTTTTGCCTGGGGATGCAGCAGGCCCCAGGTCTCGTTGCCTTACCAGTTATATACCAGAATGCACTTTCTGCTTCAGCCAAATGACTCCACTGATTCAGAGTAAAGTTTCTGAAAAAGGATTGTTTTACAGAATCATAGGGGTTGGAAGAGACGTCATGAGAAATCATGAGTCCAAAACCCTGCTAGAGCAGATACCTTGCAGCAGGTCAGACAAGTAAGTGTCCAGGTGGGTCTTGAATATCTCCATAGAAGAAGACTTCACAACCTCCCTGGGCTGCCTGTTGTAGTTGCTCTGTCATCCTTACTGTAAAGAAGTTCTTTTGCATGTTAGTACAGAACTTTCTGTGTTCAAGTTTTAGGCCATTTCTCTTTGTCCTCTTGCCACGCCACAACGCCACCAAAAGAGCTTGGCCTCATCCATTTGCCTCCTACCTCCAATTAGATATTCATAAACATTTACTGAGTTCCCCTGCAGTTTTCTTTTCACCAGATGGAACAAACCCAGGTTACTCAGCCTTTCCTCGCACAGGCTTTTAATCATCTTTGTGGCCCTCCACTGGACTCCTTTTTTGAAGTAGGGAGCCCAGAACTGGACACAGTAGTCTAAATGTGGCCTCACCAGGGCAGAGAAGAGAGAGAGAATTCCGTTCCTTAACCTGCTGGCCACATTCTTTCTAATGCACCCCAGGATATCATTGGCCTTCTTAGCAACTAGGGCTCAACTGCTGGTTCATGGCCAACCTGTTGTCTGCGACCCCCAGGTCCTTCTCTGCAGAGCTCCTTTCCAGTAGGTCACTCCTAACCTGTAATATGCATGAGATTATTCCTCACTGGGTGCAAGACTCTACACTTGCTTTGCTCTTGTTAAACCTTATCACGTTGCTCCCAACTCTCCAGTCTGTCCAGGTCTTGTTGAATGGCAGCACAGCCTTCAGCCATTCCTCCCAGTTTTGTATCATCAGCAAATTCCTCGAAGGTGGACTTTATCCCTTCATCCAGGTCACTGATGAAGATGTTGAACAAGACTGGATCCAGCACCAGCCCCTGGAGAACACCGCTCTGTTGCTGGCCTCCAACTACTCTGCACTACTGATACAGCCCTCAGAGCTCGGCTAGTCAACCAGTTCTCAATCCACCTCACTGTCCACTGATCTATCCCACATTTTTTAAGTTTCATAACAAGGATGTTGTGGGAGACAGTGTCATATGCCTTGCTGAAGTCAAGCTACACAACATCCATTGCTCTCTCCCCATCTATCCAGCCACTGATGACATCATAGAACATTATCACTTGGTCAAGCATGATTTCTCTTTGGTGAATCTATGTTGACTCTTCCTGATAACCTTCTGCTCTTCCAATTGCTTGGAGATGGCATCCAGAAGAAGTTGTTCCATCACCTTTCTAGGGCAGAGGTGAGGCTGACTGGCCTGTAGTTTCTGCGATCCTCCTCCTCTCCCTTTTTGAAGACTGACATTGGCTATCCTCCAGTCTTCAGACACCTCTCCCATTTGCCAAGACCTTTCAAAAACAATAGAGAACAGTTCAGCAATGACCTCTGTCAGTTCTCAGCACGTGAGTGCAAACTGTTGTGGGCCATAGGTGTGTGTTTTGTTGGATTTTGGCTAGGTGCTTTCTGACCAGATCCACCTTAACCTACAAAAACTCTTCCTTTCCCAGACTCTCTCTCTTACCTCCAGGGTCTGGGATTCCTGAGGGCTAGTTTTAGCATTAGAGACTGAAGCAAAGAGGGCATTCAGAACCTCTGCCTTCTCACTATCCCCTTTTACCAGGGCACCGATCTCATTTATTAGGGGACCTGCATTTTCCCTCATCTTCCTTCTACTGTTGACATACTTTAAAGAAATTTTTTTGTTATCCTTTTCCTTGTTGGCATGGTTTAATTTCAAGAGGGCCTTAGCCTTCTTCGTTGTATCCCTATGGGCCCTGGCAACATTCCTGTATTTATCCCAGGTGGACAGGCCCCTTTTCCACATTTAATTTCTTATTTTCTTTTAGTTTATCCATGAGTTCCCTGCTTTTAGGTTGAAATGACTCTTTGATGTCTTCTCTACAACTGGAGGAATACAAATAATAATGCATGTCTATTTCTTCCATCTGTTCCTTGGTCAGACCAGATTCTTGAAGATTTCCTACTCACACGAAGTCCCTTTTTTGCACGTACTCATATTCACCTGAGCTGGTTGTGCCAAGGTCAGCTTTAAGGATTCAGTGATGTTTGCAGAAATGTTGCATTTTCCTCATCTCTTCTTTTCTTGATTTTTGTGGTATTTAATGTTTGTTTTATTTTAAAACCTTGGTTGCAGGTGGCAGAGCTATCCCACTGTAAGTTTTAAGAAGTGTTTCCTGGTCTTATTAATCAGTGCTGAGAAAAAAAAATATTTCCATGGCCATCTTTGAGACATCAATCTATACCTATAGCTGCGTTGATGTTTATAACAGTACTGAAGATGCTATATTTAGACATCAAAGCTATGTAAGCTGAATGTTGTTGTTTTTCTTTGGAGTCAACAAAGCATTTGAAACTAAAATAGCAAATGTCTTACTTAAATAGCAAATATCTTAGAAAGCTGTCTTACATTGCTCTCTCTTTTCTTTTCTTTTTTTTCTTTTATTTTTTTTCCTAATACTCAGGTCAAAAATTTTCAGCACCAGAATTATCTCCTGGAAGACTTGCTTAGACATCTAAAGATTTTTTTTTTTTCCTTTTTTTTTCCTAATGTTCAAATATTGATGGCTAAAAACATGAATTTTAAATTTGAGAAACTACTGCCTTCAGACTCCAAATTCTGTAAAACAATCTGAAGTGTGAAGTATGACTGTTCAGTAAAAAGAACACTTGGAAGCAACTTAGTCCATGAGTAACTGTTCCATATATTTGTCGTAGCATTATTACATATGTAATGCAGCTGTAAGGCTAGTTTATCCATTTACACAAAGTATCTGCAGTGCACATCAGTGCCACTTCTGTCATGCCTATGAACTAGTCAGGAACTATGTTTTGGGATAACTTTGTCATTCATACCACCTCTCATGCTAGTGATCTGCTTTCTTAGAGGCATAAAAAGCGTGTTACTTACGTCTTGCTTATCTCTGCATCGGAAGAATTTTGCCACCATACGCTTTTGTTCTATGATAGACCATTCAAAAATTGCAATCTGTCTATTTGCTCAAAGGCTGCAGCAGTAACTGTGTCTCACTATACCAAACCAGCCAAACAGAACGTTGCAGATCAAGGCTATGCTGTTAGAAACTCTGTGCTTGAAAGGCCAGTGAAATTCTTTTATGGTATTACTATTGCGGTATGCTATCAAACGGAAGGAAAAAAAGTGGTAGACAGTGATGAGCTAAAGCAACTGCAGCTTAGGTCTGATACTTTTCAATCCTGAGTTCTCATGTTTCTACTTGACTAATGCTTTTGTTCCAACTGTATATCAGACTTGAAACTATATGATAGAGGAGAATCTCAGGCAAATCTCTAAAAGTTTTCATGGCGTATAAAACAAGCTTGGAAAAAGTTTCTCGTTTTTCATATATTTTATCTTTTGAAACAAAAACATATTCTAGGCCCTACTAACCAAAACTGCATGAAATCTGGCAAACAGCTCTTCTTTCTGTTTTCCTTTTCTGTTCCCTTTGCCTCCACTCTGAAATTTTAGAATTTCATCATAATGGCATACCCTCTGTTCAGCTGGTGTGCCTGTTGATGGGCTCTCTTCCTCCTCACTCTATTTGGGCCCTCCTTTACTGAACCAGCTGATCGATTTGTAGCTTTCAGGTACAGTTTTTTGACTGAGAACTTCTTGGTACACCTCTCAGTGACGTTTTTCTGTTTTCTGTTGTATTTTTTATTGCTTTTGTGTTTTTTTTGGGGGGGTGGGAATTTGTTTGTTTTTACCAACAGTGGCTGGATGACTTTGCTGCAGCTGGTTTTCATTCCTGTCCCAAATGACTCAGACATCCTATAGCTCTTCCTTTCTCTTTACCAATCTCGCTGGAGGCAGCAGGGAGAGGTGCAGACAGTATTGAGGCATCTTAACATCTTTGCTCAGTCTTGATGATGCTGGTTGTTGTATAATTTTGAGTCCTTCTGTTCCAGCCACTTAGATGTTGTGTTCTTCTTGATAATTTTTCAGAGGCACTGAGAAAAGCTTCCTGTGGAAGCATTCTGCTTTATCAGGTCTTTTAACTTTATATACAGAGGTCTTCAATACTTCTGATGTAAACATATAGCTATGGGACTCAGTCCTGCCTGGTATGGTAATTGTAATTGTGGTGTAAGACCTGACATGGAGGGACAGACCTGAGATCCAAAATGCTGATTTATGGTAACAGTGCCTGCTTGTTACCAGTTTTCTGTTCTCAAACTGGAGGCGGCTTCCCTCTTGCAAATTCGTTAAGACTTGCTCCTTGGCCTCACCTGTAAAGTATTTAATATATGCTACTTGGTCACTACATCTCATTAACAGTTTGATCGCTGATACTCAATATGTGATCCTCATTCTGCACATTACTGACATAATTTGATACACTTCACTGTCTGTTGTATAATATTAAAAACAAGCGCAGAGTTGCATGTGTTGTGGTATGTCACTGTTGTGACATTCACCTTTCTGTAAGCCTCTAGCTCTTTTTCACCTGTCTTTCTTTACAGTTGCAGTAAACAAAAGCATCATCTCAGTGGACCTTAGTTATTCATCTTAATTGTCGTTCTGCCTTACCCTCTCCACAACACAATTATGATACTGTATACTTTTTCTGCAAGAAAAACTTCCCACTTAAAAAAAAAAAGCCTTTGTTAGGATATATACTGATTTCATTTTTCCTTCTATATTAACACTTCTTCCACTTGAATATACTATCTTTTAATTTCAGAATATTTTCATTGTGCTTTTGATGTATTTAGTAGGAGTAAAAACAGGTTATGATTAGTTGAGTATATTAATATCTGTTAGGACTAAAAGTAATTGTCAATGACATATTTGCCACTCGTCTAATTGTACAATATCATTACATTTCTTTACACTGCTTTTCAATCTGGGCTTCAGTACAGGAATCTCTACAAGCAAGTGTTCCATCACCTCAAGCTTCAAATGCACAGGAGTCCATAGGAGGGAGACCAGTGGCCTTTCAAAATATTTCACCTGTTAGTAGGGCACAAGGTGCACCAGACACTTCTGAATTAGCAAGAATCTTACCTCAAAAGTACAGAAGG
Organism: Tetrao urogallus; assembly: GCF_951394365.1. Lineage (NCBI taxonomy): Eukaryota > Metazoa > Chordata > Aves > Galliformes > Phasianidae > Tetrao > Tetrao urogallus. The sequence goes on along the minus strand of NC_136816.1, from coordinate 53,296,692 downwards.
AAACTTATGTCAGTTGAAGAGATTGAATATATTCAAGTAAGTCTCAGTAACTGTTGTGTGTTCTCTTATTTACCCAACATTCTTCTTACTTCTGCAGGTTCTTAAGGTTTCACGTAAGATAATACATTATAATTTTTTGTTAAGAAAAGCTTTTGCAGCTTTGATACACAGTACCAAAACTACAAATCCTTGAACCTTGAGGTTCGGAGCTCTTACTAATCAGTAGCTTGTGGTGTCGCCATGTGATCCAGATTTAAAGCAGAGGTAGACAGGTAGTGGTAAGTAGAGCCTACATTAAGCATAGTCACTTCTTGTTTTATAATAGATGTTTAATGTATAATGTGAATATGTTGGATGGCAGCACAGAATTCTGCTCGTCGACCAGCCCTTGCCAGGTGGCTGAAACACAAAATTCATAAAAACTAGTTTGGAAAGTATTATGTAATGGGAAGTTAATTGTTGCACTTATAATTATTGGGAACATTTTAGCTAAGTTTGATGGAAATATTTCCTGAAATATTTGCAGTGGCAGCATTACATGAGAAAGTCAAGGAAAAACTGCTTTTCTTCTGTAACAGTTTTCAAATGTAAACATTTTTACTTAAAAAGGAAGAATGCACAGAATTTGAAGAGCTAGACAGTAGCTTTGTTAAATGATAAGGACACTTAAAGGATAACAGTGTTAGTACAGGAAACCTATTTTTCAGCATGAAGTGGGTTGAGTATTTAAATTTGAAATAAAACGATCTCTTTCCTGTAGTTACATACATCTTTACTTCTTTACTTCCTTTTTTTTTTTTTAAACCATGAGGCAAGTTGTAAAATAATTTCTGATTTCACATAAAGAGTATAGCGGCTTACCTGGGCTTTGCTTTTAGTTTGCCCTTTGGAATTTGGGCAGTAAAAAAGAAATTCTGACACTACTACTACTGCTGTTTGTCTGACCTTTCTAAAGTGAGTGAAGTCGTATTTCTTCCATCTGAGAGAATAGGGAACATTTGCAAATATAGGTTGTAGAGGTTTTTATACTGTTTATATTGTTCCATATGGAAAACGAGCTGTTAATGTTAATTTTCTGACGTGTAGCATGTCCATTATAGATGAAAAATCAAAGTGTAAATAAGTTAAATCTAGGACTTGTTTGTTAATCTGTAACTGCAAAGGAAGATTGGATCTCAATTTCCCTTTCTTTTAGTGAAAAATAGTTAACTGTCTATTTTTTGCTTTGCAGCGTGGAGGTCCAGAATAAGTACAGAAGATAATTTGCTCTCCACTGTTGAAGAAGTATGGTGTTCATCATATAAGCTTTTCCTTAATATTATAAATAATAGTATACTGATAGTTTTAATAAAAACCCTACACAAAGGTGTAAAGGTTGGCACAATGCTATTAATTGGTGATGAGAGATTTTCTGTTGATAACTAATAGCAATTGATGGCTACATCATTAGAATATTTTTCTAATTAGCCATTCTATGAATCTGGCAATAGAACAAACTGAGTTGCTTTATTTTCCTTGTTAACAGGTCTTCTCAGGGCTGGCTTCACAGGCAGGATATGCACACTCAGAGACTCATAGAATGGCTTTATTTGGCTGGAACCTTAAAGACCATCTATTTCCAACCCCATGCTGAGGGCAGGGTTGTCACCCTTTAGATTAGGCTGCCCAGGGCCCCATCTAGTCTGGCCTTGAATACGTCCAAAAATGGGGGTATTACACCTTCTCTGGAGGAACTCTTCCAGTGCCTTGCCTCCCCCCCTCCCAGGGAAAGAATTTACCCCTACTATCTAATCTGAATATCCCCTCTTTTAGTTTAGAACCATTTCCTGTCATCATCAAACTGTGTAAAAAGTCCTACTCTGTCCTGTTTATAATAAGCTCCCTTTAAATATTGGACAGCCACAATGGAATCTCCCTGGAGCCATTTCCCAGCTGAACAAGCACAACTGTCTCAGCCTTTCCTCATAGGAGAGGTCCTCTGATCCTCCTCATAATGCACTACAGCTGTGCTGCATCTTTTTGTGCTGGGGTCACCAGGCATGAATACAGTACTCCAGATGGGGCCTCAGAAGGGCAGAGCAGAGGGAAACAATCAATCACCTCCCACATCCTGCTGGCCGCCCCGCTTTTGATCCAGACCAGGATACATTTGGCCTTCCAAGCAGCAAGAACACATTGCTGGTTTGTGTCCAGTTTTTCATCTACCAGAACCCTGAAGTCCTTCTCTGCAGGTCTCAGCAAGTTTTTCTCCTTATCTGTGCACATATCAGTGCAATGCTTTGTTGAATCTCTTTAGGTTCACATGAGCCTACTTCTTTAGCCTGTCCAGGTCCTGTTGGATGACATCTGTTCTGTCGTATGAACAGCACCACTCAGCATGGTATTGTCTGCAAATTTGCAGAGGATGTAATCAATCTGTCAATTAATTATGTCATTAATAAATCTGTTAAAGAGCACCAGTTTCAAGACGGAGTCGAAGGGAACACCATTCATCACTGGCCTCTTCATGGACGTAGATCCATTGACAGTAACTCCCTGGCTGCAATTATCCAACCAACCAATTATTATCCACTGAATAGTTCACTCATCAAAACCACCTCAATTTAGAGATAAGGATGTGGTGTAGGACCCTGTCAAAGGCCTTGCACAAGCTCAGGCAGATGACATCAGTTGCTCTGTTGTCCACTGATGCCATCACTTCATTGTAGAAGGCCACTAGAAGGATAAGGCACAATCTACCCTTAATGGGGCTGAACTGGCTTTCCTAGATAATCTCATCTCACATGTGTTGAAAGACCTGTTCCATGATCTTCCCAGGCACAGAGGTGAGGCTTAATAGCCTAATGGCCTGTAGTTCCTTGGGTCTTCATTCCCTCTCTCGCTTTCTTAAAAATGGGAGTCATTTCTCCAGTCACCAGAGACTTTGCCTACCAGTCGTAACTTTTCCAGTATGCTGGAGAGTAGCTTAGAAACCGTATCAGCCTGTTCCTTTAGGACTCCAACGTGTGTTCCATAGACTTGTACACATTCAGTCCCATGAGGTGGTCTTGGATCTGATTTACAGTGGAAGGTATTTTGCACCCCCAGTCTCTACCAAGAGGTTCAGAGATGCTAGAGACAAGGGGAAATCTGACTGCCAGTGAAGACTGAGGAAAATACCTCATTAAGTACCTTGGCCTTCTCCATGTCTATTGTAGCCAGTTCTCCATTTTCATTTATCAGAGGGGGAACAACTCTCCTTGGCCTGTCTTTTCTGACCAATGGACCTGCAGAACCCCTTCTTGTTATTCTTCAAATGCCTCATCAATTTTACTTTCATCTATCTTAATCCCACCTCTGTACATCTGCACAACATCCCTGTACTCTTCCCAGATGACCCATTTCTGCTTCTGCTTCCTGTACATGTCCTTCTTATCCCTCAGTTTGAACACCAGGTCCTTGCTCAGCCATGTCCATTTCCTACCTCCTCTGCCTGACTTCTTATGCTGGGGGATGGAGAGCTGTTATGCTCTCAGAAAGGTGTCTTTAAAGAGCTGCCAGCTCTGTTCCCTTCCTATGCACCTAACAACAGTTTCACAGAAGATCTCATCCAACAGCTTCTTGAGCAGAAGTTCACCCTCCTGAAGTTCAGGATCCCGACTCTGCTGTTTGTCAGGCCCCTGTTCCTCCTGATCACAGACTCAGGCAGGCCATGCTCACTACAGCCCAAGTGCCTGCTGCCCTAACCTCTTTAATGAGCTCATCTGCATTAATGAGCACCTGGTCCATTCACTGCTGGTTGGTCTGTCCAACACGTGGGTCAGGAAGTTTCCTTCACGCACTTCAGGAGTCTCCTGGAATGCCTGCAGTCCATCGTCCTGTTTCCCCAGCAGACACCTGGGTGGTTGAAATCCCCCATCAGGATGAGAGCCTTCTGTAGCAAGAAGGCCTCACGCACAGGCTCCCTTTGATCAGGCAGCCTGGAGTAGACCCTACGCAGCAGATGTCCTTCAATGGACCAGTTCCTGCTGCTGCCCACGAGCTCTCTGCCTGACCCTGGCTGTTCCTCGCAGGCAGCTCTCCATAATCCATGTTCACAATCCACGTCCGGTTTTTAACGCAGAGCGCAATTCCCCGCCCCTCCTTCCTTGTCTATCTCTTCTACAAACCACGCAGCCTTCGACTACAGTATTGCAGTCGTGCCATTTGCCCAACCGCGAAGCGTTCTCCGCAGCTGACCGAGGTCTGATTCGCCGCAGCTCCACCGCGCCTGCGCGGCAGCCGGCCATCAGAGCCCGCCGCCCCCAAGCAGCGCGGTCGGGGCGGTGCACGGCCCGCCCCCGGCCCCGAGCTGACGCTGCAGCGACGCGGGGCGCTGGGGCGGCCGCGCGGTGGCGTCAGGGCAGCCAGCGGCAGGGCGGGGCGGCGGGCCTGAAGCGACGCCGGGCGCGGGGGCTGATAAAGTCCTGTCGTTGTTCTTCCGCTTCGTGTCTCGTCTCTCCGGCCTCGGGTTCTTTTCGCCTTTTCCGCTCGGAGGCCATGGATGCGCGGGCTCGTGCGAAGCGCTACGAGAAACTGGACTTCTTGGGGGAAGGGCAGGTGAGCGGCTGCCGGGGCACTCTGGGGGGTGGCCGGGGTGCGCGGGGCGGGCCGTCCGCCGCAGTGTCCGGGCCTGCCGGCTCGGGGCTGCGGGCCGCCCTGCCGATGCGCTCACGCGCGTCTCTCTCTCCCCGTAGTTTGCTACTGTGTATAAGGCAAAGGACAAGGTCACGGGGCAGATCGTTGCTATCAAAAAGGTGAGTGCCGGAACGTCCCTCTGTTGTGTCGCTGAGCGCCTTGCCCTGCAGCGCTGCTTGTGTGGACGGCTGCCGTGGGTAGTGCGTGAGGGTTGCTAGGGCCGTTGGCAAAGAAAATGAAGATAGCACAATCCATGGCTGTCTGGCCTTCTTGCTTGTCTGTGGCACGTGTAGTGAGGTCGGATTGTTCTGGGCCACGTATACATGGGCCGGACTGAAAGCAAAACCTCCATTTTACTTCTGTGGAAACTACAGCAGATGTGAAAAGCACAGTGACACTATGTGGTAGAGCATGTTCTGAGATACCAAAAACTATTTTTCAGCAGAGACACCACCATTAGTTAGGCATTGTCACTAGCAGTGAGCAAAAGCCTGCGTGCTGCAATGGCATAAGCCTGTACCAGTGAAGCTGACCTGCTGTTGCCGTCAGCTGTGCTGAAATGCATCACCTGCTGCCTCATTGTGCTCACACCTGCTGTTTGGTCTCCATAAATGTTCAGCAAGTGTCGATGAATCTCAGTAGGTGCCATTTTTCTGCAAGGAGGAGTTCAGCAACACACCTTTGCTTCATTCACACTTCTATGTCAGATGTCATTTTGTTAGAGTACCCTTCTGCTGCCATCTGTCGCATGGCAACAACACAGAATGGGAAGGTTCAGCCTCTACTGCCATGCTAGCATCCACCTCTGACATCATAGGCTAGTGTAATAACATAGGAGGCATTATTGCAGAGCAGTCCTTGTAAAATATTTGGTATTGTTAACGTATAGAAGTAACAGCACTTTTTTTTTTTTTTTTTAATTAAAGCACTAAAAGAGCAACAGCAAAGTAAAACTAAAGAGCTATTTCACCTTGTTTTTGTACAACTAATGCATGAGTCTGATTGGATGGCAGTGGCTACAGCTCTTAATGAGGGTTCAAGGTGTTCATCAGAGACATTTTATTAAATTTTACTCTTCCTGGACTTGAAAATGTGGTATTAAAACTCAACCTGCATTGGAAAAATAACACCAAAGGATGTACCTGTACTGTTGCGGCCTGTGGCTTGACCTTATATAATATGAGACATTTATTTTCAGATTAAATTGGGACACCGATCAGAAGCTAAAGATGGTAAGTATTAAAATAAGTTCATGTCATATAAGCTGCTTTTATTGGTTTTGTTTCTGCAGACTGGGTGATTGATTCCTTCCTACTCTCGTACTGTATGTCTAACTGCGCATAGATGGCTGTCAACTTTCTCAGTTTAGGTGCAACCCAAACATGAGTATAGCATAGAATAATAGTTCTGACGCTTACATGTGCCTCTGTGTCTTAATTGTGCAAAGGAGGTGCGAGTGCTTATCTTTTTTGTCCCAGAAAATATCACATGAAAACAATAAGTAAAAACAAGATTCTAAAAATCTTTTCTTTGCGTAAAGAAAAGTTTTGTTTTGAGAAATTATATTTGTGCAGTAGTTTCTTTTGATCAGATGCTCTGACCAGCCACATGCATTCAGGCATTAATGTTGCAATTAAAACCCAATAATCCTGGTCTTTGGTTTTTGCTTATCTGGTGCAATAGTGTGCAGTCGTATGGGCATAGCTGCCATCCTTCAGGGATCCTGCACCCGGTTACCAAATTCTTGTGAAAATTCTTCAGTTCCATTCTAAGGAAGAACTAGACATCCCAGAGTCTTCCAGTTGTGTCACCTGCCACAGAGCTGTGATTCACCTGGTCTTCACTAGACTAATGTCCTTTAAGGACAGTCATCTTTTAGGGCCTGCAGCCATAATTCAAGAAGAAGAAGAGCGATCATGTCTGGTTTTCCTTGTGCTTAACTGGTTGCATACTTGGGATTATTTTTTTTTTTTAGTCTAAAAAATATGCCCACATGAAAGCAGACACTGTCTGTTTGTTTCTAAAGAAGGAATTAAAATAGGTGAAATGAGAGTGTAAATTAATCCATCACTGCACCCAAATCTTTGCTAGAATCGTATATGTTGAATAAAAATACTGTGGGGATAATGCTTTTTCTGAACACACATAGTTGAAACTTGCTGCACAATGAAGTGCAGTAGTGTTTGTCTGCCAGTAAGTTGTCTTAGCCATTCATACCAGCATGTTTTTGAGAGAGGAGTTGTTAACTAGTGTGCATGGTTTGATGGGATGCAGTATGGATGACCATCAAAGTTCCCACCCCAAGTTTTTCTTTATGAAATCTGTCTGTTACAGGATTTGTGTTAGGGTGAGCGGGTTTTGGCCAGTACTTTTTGTGTTGTAGTACAACTGCAGAAGAGAAATTTTCTTACCTCTTACATCTGAAATAGCCTTTTTTTTATTATTTTTTTCTTTTCCCAAAAATCATGTTCACTCTGCCTCCCTCTGGAAATGATGCAGTGTAGAACTGAAATTTCCAGGACGTAACTTTGCTTTAAAACAAAATCAAAGCTTGCTATAACCTGGAAACTGTTTTTCTAGGCTTGTTGTAGAACAGACCTTTTTAGCCAAAGGAATGTATACATTGCTTTATAATCTATATCTTCTAATTATTACCTATATTTTGTCTGCAGCAATCTACGTATCTGTGGCAGTCTGCTTGGCTTTAACAAATAGATGAGCGGTGAGGAAAAGGATTGTAATGTTAAATAATCAATGAACAACAGAATAAGAGGTTTCTTTGCTGGAGTTTAATTTGAAATTTTTAATTTTATTCTATTTCATTACTTTTTTTCGGTATAGGAATCAACAGAACAGCTCTCAGAGAGATAAAGTTGTTGCAGGAACTAAGCCATCTGAATGTTATTGGTGTAAGTAAAATGAATGCTACTTCTAAAATCAGTTCCCAAATACTGTTGATACAGTTTCAAACTGAAATTTAAAACTAGTTATCAGAAAGCTACTTTATTGTAGATTCTTTGTCCAAGGTGAACAGTGAAACAGTTGTTGCAGAAAAACGTCTGTTTTCTTAATAAATGTTAAGTCTTTTTATTTTTAAATCCTTTACTATTTAGCTCATGGTTATGGAAATCAAAGGTAGGAAGGCTTCTAGAAATTTAGATCATCTGATTTTTATTTATCTATTTATTTTTATATTTCAATTATACAAATGCAAACGAGTGCAGTGTTAAATTTACCTGAACTGGCTAGCGGCAGAGGAAATTGTGACAGCCAAAAGCAGGCTTTGTAAGTAACAGTGAAGTGGGATTCACATAGTTTTTATTAGGTTTTATTGCTGCCACTTAAACCCATTGTTAGGTAGTGTGATTCCTGTCTTGTTTCAGTCTTACTTAAATTGACTTCTGTCTACAGATACTTAGCGGGAGCTGAAGGTACTTTAAAATTAGCAAATGTAGGTCATTCAAAACTTTGCCATAACCACTAGACCAGATAGGAATTCTCTGGAGTTTTTATTTAGCATTTTGGACTGGAGGTACAGTACTCTTCTGGACTGTGAACTTAACTTTCAAAGTGGTTACAGTACACAGAGAAGTCTACTGAACTTGGTTGGTAAGTAAAGCGGAACTGATAGTGGGGGGGGGGGAAAAGCAATCACAAAACAATAGTATGTATAAATTATGCAGTAGAAGGCAATCTATGTATTTCACACAGAACATAGTGAATCTCTCAAGTTTATTTCCACAGGCATTACAGAAGCAGATGATATCAACAGTGTGAGAAGGAATTTGGCAAATTTGCAATCATTCATGAATCCAAGAGGGCAGAAGTTCTGTATAACAGTTGAGCTTGGGTAGAGGGTAAGGATGCAAGGTGTGCTTTGGAATATCCATCAAAGTTAGCAGAAACTTGGGGGTATTGGATGGTAAGCTGGATATGAACCAGCAATGTGCACTTGAAGCCCAGATAGCCAACTGTATCCTGGGCTGCATCAGAAGAAGTGTGGCCAGCAGGGTGAGGGAGCTGATCCTGCCGTTCTACTCTGTGCTCTGCTTGCCTTGAGTATTGCATCCAGATGTGGCGTCCTCAATACAGGAGAGATGTGGACCTGTTGGAGTTTGTCAGAGGAGGGCCAAAAAAATATCCAAGAGATTGAACATTTCTGCTATGAGGGCAGGCTGAGAGTGCTGGGGCTGTTCATCCTGGAGAAGAGAAGGTTCTGGGAACACCTGATAGTGGCTTTTCACTATCTAAAGGGGGGCTGTAAGAAGGAAGGAGGCAGACTCTTCAGCAGGGTCTGTTGTGGTAGGACTACAGGAAGTGGTTTCAAAATAAAAAGGAAGATTTAGATTGGACAAAAGGAAAATAATTTGTCCAGTGAGGGTGGTAAGGCTCTGACTGGCAGAGGTTGCCCGGAGATGTGATGGATGCTCAATCCCTGGAGACATTCAAGGTCAGGCTGAATGGGGCTCTTAGAAACCCGATCTGGCTGTGTGTGTCCCTTTTCCTTGTAGGGGAGAGTGACTAGGTGATCATTAAGGATCCTTAGCACCTCAAACAATTCTATGATTCTATGAATTCAAGATTTTTAACTCTAGGACGGAGAGGTAGTTGTATAAAATGTTACCAGATAATGTGGACTTCTTGGCTACCGGGTTAAGAACTAAACTGAGTAATAAATTTTGTGTTGCAGGTAGGCGAACTGCAACAGTGCTACTTCATATTACGGGGTTACATTAAAGAAAACAAGATTCAAGACAGAACTGTGAGATCAGTTCCATGCTTTCCCAAGTCTAGGCCGTAGGTGGTCCTGTGCCTGTCTGTCTCTGCCAGTAAACTGAAACTGCCTGTGCAAACTAGAGTAGAGTGGAATTTTAGAAAACTGGAATTGAGGGAGTATAGTTCATCATAACATATTTTGTTTTACAGCTTTTAGATGCATTTGGACACAAATCCAATATTAGCTTGGTGTTTGACTTCATGGAAACAGACCTTGAGGTAAGACAGATTAAGATATCTCTTATTTCAGTATCTTCAAATGCATTTTGAAAATGCGTTCTGAAAAACATATTTTTATAGCCTTACTTTTACTGTATTTTTTTTAATTTTCTTTTTATAATGGCGTCTTTCATTATGTAACTTGATTAATATTATACCTTTAAAAGAGTTGGAATAGTGTGACAGTTTTTGTGTAATTTCAACTGAAAATGCCTTTACTTTTAAGTAATTTCTGTCAGCACTGTTACCAGGAAACAGACTGTTTACTATATTAGTTTTCTAGGACTTCAGTCAGAGCATAGAACCACTGATCATAAGCCAGGATCTCAGAATGCAATTGCTAAGCACAGTAATGTAAAACATGCAGTAAGTGTGATATTATTAAAGTATGCCATGTAATGATCTGACTAGAAGTCACATACTCCTGGACCCTTCTTTTAAATTTGACTGTGGTGCTTGCTTGCAGGCCTGACTCTTACAGATGTTTCATTAGTTTGTCTTTTGCCAAAATATTTTTATCAAATACTTTAGTGCAGATGCTTCATTGTGGAGCACTGCTGAGAAGACATTTTGGATGATTCTCATGTCAGATCTGTATATGCATATCCATACTCTGGAAGAAATTAACCCATTGTACATATGGCATGAGACCCTGGAGCTCACATTTAAATGTTAAAGTAAAGCATTGACAAGTTTCTTGAAACTCAGAGGAATGTAAGACTGAAGTTTTACTTCTCTTCTTTTTGCTCATAGAAGTAATGCCTTTACTTTCTAGAGGATTGATTTTTACTTAGTAACTATGCAGTGTTTAGGAATCAAGAAGGTACACTGTACAAGGAGGAATTAAATACTTAGTAACACCATGCAGAGCAGTTATTCATGTTGCGGTATCATTCAGACACCTTTGTTAGGGACTAAGGCCTGTTGTGATTAGGCACGTGCTGCATGTTGGAAATTCTTTGGTTTTAGGCTGTTGCTTTGTAAATCTCAAACAATTTAAATCTTGAGAAATGGTACTAATGAACTGAAAATATTGAAATGAACTTTTTTTTACTATTTTTTTATTTTTTTATTTTTTACTATTGATATGAACTGAAAACTGCAATATTAAACAATTTTGAGGGAGTGACTTAGAAAGTATTTTTAAGGAGGGTGTTCACTAGAATTTTGATGTTAAAAATTAAACTATGTTGAACACTGAAGTTTGTTAAAATATAGTGTCGTGGCTATACTTCCCTGTCTTTGTGGGGGGAAAAAAAGGAAATCAATGTGTTAACAAGGATTAGATGCTTAAATTGCACGGAGGACAAATGAGCATGTAGGAATATAATTTCTTGTAGATTATTAACACATCTGTTATTTTTGTGTACAACTTTTTTGACTTGTCAGATTGGATATGTTTGGTATGAAGATAAAATCATGCTTCCTGCCAATTTTCTAAATGGGCTGCTTATGCCAAGTTCGCAATAGACCATATGGAGTCCCTACTCCAGTTCTGATATCTAGATCAGTATAGACCTGTGGGTTTTTTGTTTTGTTTTGCTTTTTTTGTTTGTTTGTTTGTGGGGAGGGGAGTTTGGTTTTTGTTTTTTGGTTTGTTTGGTTTTTTTGTTTTGGTTTTGGTTTTTGGGGTTTTTTTTTGTTTGTTTGTTTTTTGGTTTTTGTTTTTGTTTTTGTTTTTTTTTTGGACAAAGGATGGGAACAGTAGAGTATGTATAGCTACTAATTGCAACTTTACCCTAAAGCATAAGCTAACTTTTGAGCTGAAAAAACTGCGGAATAATTTTGCATTATAAGCTTTTGTGCTTATCAATCTACCATTGTCAATCTAACATTTGCAGGTTATTATAAAGGATACTAGTATTGTGTTAACACAAGCTCACATCAAAGCCTACATGCTGATGACACTTCAAGGATTAGAGTATTTACATCAACAATGGATTCTGCACAGGGTAAGCATGCTCTAAATGCCTTTGTTCCCATAACAGATGTCACTTTTGATTGAACTTTAGTCTGAATAATGAAACCTTCATTAGTTTGCAGTGCATAGGGTTGCACTAGCTGTTGAGCAGTGGCAGTTGCAATGCTGGAAATGTTAAGAATTACTGACATCTATAGTGTAAATGCTTATATGTGTAAGTCATTCCAAAAGTAATGCTTTATATTAATTCCCATGGAAACTACGATGCAAAAAGCACAATAGCTCTATACAGCAGAGCAAATTCTGTTTTTCAACGTAGTCACCATTCTTAGCTATGCATTTCAATCAGCGATGAACAAGAGCCTGCTTGCCACGCTCTTAAAAACCAGCATCAGCAGATGTCACTCACTGTCTCTACTGCAGTAACGCACCACCCCTTCTTCTCTATGTTCACATCCACTGTTTGGTCTCCATAAACATTCAGCAAGTGTCAGTGAGAATGTCAGCGAGTACCATTTTTTTTACACATGGAAGAACTCAGTTCTGCAGCTTTGCTTCATCTGCACTTCCATGTCAGATGCTGTTTTGTTACACTGCCTCTCTGCTGCCATCTGTCACGTGGCAAAAGAATATAATGGGATATTGGTGAGTAGGTTCAACCTCTACTGCCATACCACCACCTGCCTCTGACGCTGTGGGTCAACATACTAAACAGGAGGTGCTACTTTTTGAGCAGCCTTTGTCAAGCTGTCTCAAGTGATTCATGACTTTGGTTAGAACTGTGATCTAGTCTGGCTTAGATGAAGTTAACTTTCTTCATAGGAGTTTGCATCATGCTGTATTTTGAATCTGTAGTTAAAACAGTGGGCTGTTTTCCACCTGTTGAACACTGCTTGCGCATCTTCAAGCCTTTTTCTGCTCTGCCTCTAACCCAGCAGATCTGCTTGGAGGGGCTCAAGATTGGGACAGGATGAAGCACTTGGGGCAGCTGACCCAAGTGGCCCAGAGTAATGCTGTCTGTGGTACAACAGTGTGAAAATAAATAAATAAAAATAAAAAAACGGGATATGGGGAAATATTTTGTCTTCCAAGTTGGCTGTTGCTCAGAGGCTATTTGGGCATCAGTCTCTGCTTGTGGGAGGTGATAAGTGAATTCCTTTGAGTCCCTTGTTTTTTGGATTTTGTTTAGTTTTTTTCTTGTTTTTGGGCTTTTTTCCTCCTTTCACCTGTTAAATGCCCTTTGTTTTGTATCAGTCTATGAATTTTTTGCTCTTCCTGTCTCACTTGGGTGTGAGGAGATGCAAGTAAATGGCTACATGCCTCCTGGCTGCATCCAGGGCACAACACTGTTACTGTATTAAACTATATCAGTCCCGTAACTTCTCCAGCTGTCAGACAAATTAGCAATTATCTTATTCTTTTTTTTCAACAGTGCAGTAAGACAGAAGTAACGTTCTTGCAGCAGAGCAAAAACCTACCACAAATCTGTGTTTTTGAGCTCTGGAAATTAAATAGCATAATATTCAAACTGAGATGTTTGATTTTTTTTTTTTTTTTTTTTTTTTTTTTTTTTTTTCATTTATGTGGAAATGATGTCATTTGTTTTCTTCATCACAGTGTAAAAAACTCAAAATATATTTAGACTGAGTTTTAGAATACTGTTACTATACTCTTGCTGGGATGTTCTCTGTATGTCTGTTTTTATTAACAATGACAGGATTCCTTCTTTGCTTTCTGTACTGACAGGATCTTAAACCAAATAATTTGCTGTTAGATGAAAATGGTGTTTTGAAATTGGCTGACTTTGGCTTGGCAAAATCTTTTGGAAGCCCAAACAGAGTTTACACACACCAAGTAGTAACAAGGTAAGACATTTCTTAGGTTGATGGTAAATGTTATGTATTACCCTGTGGAATACACCAAGTTAAAGCAACACATTTCAAGTTTGATTTCTAGCTCAAGTAGTATGACTATAGTGGCAAAAAGTCTCATAACTTTGCGTAAAGAAAGCATAATAAAATGCTTTTTAGCAGTGTTTTAAAGAATGATTAGAATTTGTGTCCCTGAAGGTTGTTCTATGGTATGATACGGTTTTGAAGCACGTGAAAATAACGTGTATTTACCTATAAATCAATCTTTCAGAGAGACAGTTGTTACTTGCTGCCAATCATGAGCCCACCAGACTTTTCTAGTGAGGCATATTAACGATTGTGATATAAAAGCTCAACCCAGTTAAGTTAATGTCTTTTTTTTATGTACTTACTTAAGACATGTACTTTTTTTTTTTTTTTTTTTTTTTTTTTTTTAATAAAAGAAAAATTACTGCAAAAGTTTCCTTTGGTCCACTGTAATGCTAAAACTATACAGCAAAACTGTTTAATACCTTCATTCAATCAAAAGGCATCAGTGATACAGTTGTTTGAAATGCAGTGTATACAAATCTTGCCCAGCTTCAAATAATTGCTGCCAAGATGTATTTTACACAAAATCAATTTCTAAGTCTGTTGCTAGTTGTATTTTTGAAAGCTGAAAGGAACTGTGTCTTAAAGTACCATTTATTGAAAATAAATTTAAAGAAAACAATGGTCTGTAACATGTAAGCCTCCCTATATACTTTTATACTTCTTCCTTTGCATATCTGCAATTCTGTTGTTTGCCCGTTAGCTCAGCCGTAGTAAAACTGTGGTTACATGTAGCCCCATGATGTACAATGCAATGCTTTTCAAACTTAAAAAACAAACAAAAAAAAAAGCAAAAAAAAACAAAAAACAAAAAACAAACAAACAAACAAAAAAACCAAAAAACCCAGCACTTTATGGTTCTTTAATGTTTGGAAAATACACGGGCAAGAGCAGAATTCTTCTTGTAGTCTTGCACTGCTGCAGCATACATCAAGTAAAACCAGGTTTTCCTGAAACGTTTTTTTTCTGTTCAGATGGTACCGATCCCCAGAACTACTGTTTGGTGCTAGAATGTATGGTGTCGGTGTTGACATGTGGGCTGTTGGTTGTATTCTAGCCGAGCTGCTTCTCAGGGTAAGTCTTCAAATGTAAGCATTTGTATTTGTTCTTCAGTGCATTTTAGATGTGGGTTTCTTCTTCCCTGCAGTAGTATAATCAATAGAAACTTAGGCTGCTTCCTAGGAGTAATGAAAGGGGGCAGGAAGGAAATACCTTCCAGTTGGTACCTATAAGGAAGGGGAAATTTTCTAATAAGCTGAGGTTCCAAAACCATTGCAAAGTTTGGAAGCCTTAAAAAACAGCTAGGCAAAAAAGTACAACAGAGTATCACAGTTCTGCCTTTGGGAAGGTGAGTGAAGTAGGTTACTCTTCCAGTCCTCTCCGTGTTTTCTTTTCACACAGCCATTCCTCAGTTTTCATCTATGATATTTCCAGAACATTTGGCATCATATGTACATGTACACTCTATAAATTGTTTACCAATAATTGGGAATAATGACCACAGTACAACTGTAGATTTATTTGTAATGAGCTGAAAATGTACTGTTGTTGTTGTAAACTGTGGCTAGTTAATAGACTGGAGTGAGGCTGGAGATAGTCAAGATTACATTATGTCACTCCTCAGTAAGATGTTATGTACAGGTGTAATCATCCATAAATATGCTTTATGGAAATAAGCAATTATGTAGGTCTTCTGAAAACACTGAAGTAGGAGGTAGGAAGTGGAGGGCAGGGGGTACAAGCATAGCTGAAAGCATGAAGTAGCCTGCAGTATAACTTACTTCCCAAAATAAGCAGGTTCTGCTTGATTTATGCACTTTAAGTGTATGTTGTATTGTGAACCAGATTAGGTAACTAGTCTGTTTGAAAACACTTGGGAATATATCATTTGCCTTGTCTGATTTATCATATGTATAGGTGTGCCAGTACAAGTTCAGAATGGAAATATAGAGTGGTTGCTTAAGAAGCATCAGTAGTGCATGCATAAACATAGATGAGGCCACAGGTGTCCAACCTTCTGGCTTGCCTGGGCCATGTTGAATGAAAAGGGATAATCTTGCACTGTGTATATGTGGAATGCTACAGAAGAGATTACTGCTAGTTATTTCCATGGAGACAACAACAAATACAAATAGCACAGTAATTATTTGATAGAGCAAATTCTCAGCTACAAAACAATGTTTTTCAATGTAGTCACCACTATTAGCTGTGGTTTTTTTTCCCAACGTTGAACAAGAGCCTGCATGCCATGCTTATAAAAATCTCTACCTGTGAAGGTGATACCTGTTCCACAGTTGCTGTGATGGTATCAGTGCTAATACGCACCATCCACCTCCTCCCATCTGCTCTGTGGTCCCCATAAATGTTCACCAAGTATGGATGGATATCAGTGCATGCCATTTTTTTTCCATGTGGAATAATTCAATAACACACCTCTTGCTTCATCTGCACTTCCATGCCAGATGCCATTCTGTCAGAGTGCCCCACCGCTGCCATCTGTCACACAGCAGCAACATGGGATGGGGTATTGGTAAGAAGGGTCCACCTCTACTATCATACCACCAACATCCACCTTTGGCAGTGTAGGCCAATGTAGTAAAATAGGAGGCATTACTTTTGGAGCAGCCCTCGTAAAATATGTAGTTAATGCACGTAAGTAAACAAAACTTATTTTATTCTGTAGTATTTCTTATTAAAACCTAAAAAGAGCAGCAATAACACAGACCTAGTGAAACATTTGACTTTGCTTTGGTACATTAGCCTGGTTTGATAGCAATGGTCGCAATTCTTAGTGCTTTGCCAAGGTGTTCATCAGAAATTTTTATGAAATTTTACTGTGTTTGATCCTTGAAAACAGTTGTTCACAGTTGTTCATGCGTACGGCCAAAGAGCAATGGCATATTAATGAGGTGTGATTGTGACGTGAAGATCTGTGAAGATAATTCTCTTTGGTAAAATAGGGCTTACAGGGGTCCAACAGAGAGACATGATCACACTTTAATTCAAATATACCAAAGAATTGGTGATTTTTCCTGCAGCCTTGAAACCCATTCTCAAATTACTTAATCAAAATGGAAAGCACAGCTGCATACGCTGTTCACAGGACTGTGTTTAAGCAATATGCCTCAATACATGCAATTATTTGCCTTAACTTGAGCCTTAACTGCACTGCATCCACGCCATGCCCTGATTTCATTTCAGTGTCAGTTGCACACTGCTGTTTGGTTGTTGCTGGCAGTGGTTGCATGCTGGAGGCGGGGCTGGGCTACTTGGCAGGGCAGAGCCACTGCTGTGATGGTACAGGGCAGGGAACAGCTGCAGGGCAGGCTGGGCCAGGCTGTGTGTGGGCTGCAGGTTGGACAGGTGTGGATTAGACCTCTGAAGTTGCATACTTTGTGGAAAGTTAGAAAGCAAAGACATGATCTAATTCTATTAAATTATTTATTTTTCTTACGAAGCAGATGATGTTTATGGCAAGGTTTTATCACTATGATAGTTTTAAATGTATCTGTCTCTTCTTCTTCCTGGTGTACTGGATTGAAGGATAGTGAAATTTCCGGGAGCTTTACAAAAGCTCTTAAACATCTTCAATGGGCTTTCAAGGCACCAAAATTGAGTGCTCTGCCTTACAGGAGTGTTCATTATGCTCTTTCTGTCCTTATGATTAAAATACTGTCTCTAACTTCACTTTTGTTCACAAAGTCCCTTTTTTTTCTTTCACTGTGTGCCTATTGCATGAATGACAGCTCAAACTGGACAGACATGCCGTTTTTTCTGTCTTCTGCCTAGCTTAGTTGACATCTTGTTCTTTGTTGGGCAGTTTAATCCTTTATGGATATGAGTCAGTATAATTTCTCTTGATGCTCCTTTGTTCTACTGTTATTAATTCTCACTTTTGTAATGTGGTTGCAATCCACATTAATGTTTATATATATAATGTCATGTAATGTCACCTATCTTGAGGTTGTAGGTGCTGGAAAGATTATTGTGATCAACAGACTGTAAATTTACAGCTCAGGGTAAAACAACTTAGCTTGATAAAAGAATGATTCTACATTAATGCTGTAATGGTTTTAATGTTATGTTTTGTTCTATTCTGTCAAGTCAGTGATACTAAGCCTGGGGTACAAGAAACGTTCAAAATCTGTATGATGTCACTAGATAGCTTTAAGTGTTCGGTGTACCTTGTTACAGGCACATGGTATACAAAGATGTTTCAGTTTGAATGTGTAATGCAATTATGAGGAGCCACTCTAAGATAATTTCTGTAATTAAGTCTAGAATTTAGTTTAAATGAGCTGTTGCCTTCCTTCAGGTTCCTTTCTTGCCAGGAGACTCTGATCTTGACCAGTTAACAAGGATTTTTGAAACACTGGGCACTCCAACAGAAGAACAGTGGCCTGTGAGTCCTTTTGTTTAACACTCTGACTTTAATTTTACTTGAAGTAATCTCTGCTTTTGCTTTTGAAATTAACTTTAAAAATGTATCAGAATATTTTATTAAGTTCTCAGAATGCAGCTGCCTCTCACAAAGAAAGAAGATAAGCAGCTGAGACTTCTATCTCAGCAAATCTCTAATCATTACAACAGTGTTATTAGCATCATGCAGCAGTTGAGAGACATCTTAATTTCCTTTCTTGGTCCACAGTTTCCCATGCTATTGATATAAAATTAATATTGATTGCTTAATGTTCTTGAGATTCTTGATGTATTGATGTTTTAACTCGGAAGGCTTTAATTGCTTTCAATGTTAGGAACAATTTATAGAACCTTAAGTTGGGCTGTCCAGGTTTTTCATTCGGGATCCATTAAAAGACAGAATAACAGTTCTGAGGCAAAATGGTTTGTCAGAATAACTCTCTGGTAATATACAGAAATCAGTGTCTGTCACTGCAGTGGACCCTCTTTTTTTTTTTTTTTTTTTTTTTTTTTTTTTGTGATTGGCACCACTGGCTTTCAGTGGCATTGTATCCCAAAGCCTTCATCTGCCACACAAGCTGCATCTAAAACATGAATGATAACCTGTCTAGCTGTGCTCAGTCAGAATAGCTAGGTGTTGTCAGTCATCTCAGGGCACTTCTTTTTTCCGTATAAGCTCCAGCCCTCTGTTCATCTTAGTGGCCCTCCTCTGGACCCACTCCAAGAGCTCCACATCCTTCCTGTACTGGGGCCCCAGGCCTGGATGCAGTACTGCAGATGGGGCTCACAGGAGCCGAGTAGAGGGGGACAGCCACCTCCCTCTGTCTGCTGGCCACCCCTTTTTTAATGCAACCCAGAACACAGTTGGCCTTCTGGGCTGCAAGCACACACTGCTGGCTCATGTCCAGCTTCTTGTCCACCAGGACCCCCAAGTCCTTCTGTGCAGGGCTGCTCTCAAGGAGATCTTCCCTGTTTGTACAAATACCTGGCATTGCCCTGGCTCATGTGCAGCACTCTACATTTGGCCTCATTGAACCTCCTTATGTTTTCATGGGCCCACTTCTCCAGGCTGTCCAGGTCCCTCTGGATGGCTTCCCTTCCCTCAGTATATCGACTGCACTGCTCAGCTTGGTGTTGTCTGCAAACTTGCTGAGGGTGCACTCAATGCCATCATCTGTGTCAGTGATGAAGATGTTGAAGAGCACCGGTCCCAGGACCAACCCCTGAGGGATCAGGGGTCATTGTATCCTGCAACTGTTCCTCCTGTATGCCAGTTTTCCTTTGTATGAATGGCGCTTAGGTGCTACCTCAGGTGGTCACTAAATGGATCTATAGCTATGTGAAAAAATTTTGTGTAAGGCAATACTAGCCCCACGCAATTCTGTTATGCTAGGATTTTAAAGGGAGGCGCAAAGATTTTTGCAGTGATATTTTCTCTTTCTTGGAGGTGAGAAAAGGAGAGGACAGGAAATTCACTAGCACAACAGAGATAATGCATTCTCAAATTTATTTCCAAACCTATGATTTTCAAATATTGAAACCTTTGCAGTCAAAGTTGTAACTGATTGCACACATTTTTTACTACAGCATTAGTGTTTTATTTAGCTTGAATAAACTTGATGAGCAAACTTACTGAATTATGTTGATTTAAAGGTTTAAAATACTTACTGACATCTAGATAATTGTAACTGGTTTAGTTTTATGGTGAAATTTGAATAGAAGGGTTGGTTGGTTGGTTTTTTTTTTTTTGTACCTAAAGGGGGCAAAAATGCCATTCATCTTTTGTTTAACTGGTTTTTCCTTCCTTCCCTTTAGCCCATAAATAAAACATGCATTTGAAAAAGTAGCTCAAAATGCTAATGATGGATGACAAACTTTGAAGAGGAAGTATATTACCAGGAGGAAGTGCACATTGGCTCCTCTGTGTATCTTGTCTCTTCTACTGTCTGCTAGTTTTACTTTGCGCTCACTGTAAAGTTCCTCCATGCTTCCTTTGTTAATTTTGTTTCCTATTGTACTCCTCACTACTGAAGCAAGAGGGTGAAGGATTACTTGGTAATGGATACTGCGTCAATTCTTTTTTTAGAGTAATTTTTATGACCTGTTATTCCCACACTCGGTGATCAGGTATTAATAGGGTATCTGAAGAACAGTTAGCTTCTGCTGTGGATACAGCTTTATGAAGTTTCATTTCTGTGAAAAGCTAAACTCCTTCAATCTTGAAAAACAGACATCCCATTTTTGTGTCTTTGTAGGGAATGACAAGTCTTCCGGATTACGTCACATTTAAGTCTTTCCCTGGAATGCCTCTTCAACATATCTTCAGTGCAGCTGGAGATGATTTACTTAGTCTTCTACAAGGATTATTTACATTTAATCCTTGTTCTAGAGTTACAGCCACTCAGGTATAGTACACCTGTATGTGTTCTGATCTTCATTAACATACTCAAAACATCAGATAAATGTGTTCTGAAGCTAAGAAGCCAGGTCTGAAATGGAATATCTGTCTGTGAAATACTGTAAGCGTATTTCCTACATGTTATACAGAAAAATTTGAAATAACACTCTGATAATCACCATTCCCAATTATGTAGCCAAGGTAGACAACTAAAAAGTGTATGAGCCAGATGATCATAGTCAACATTCAAAATTCAGTTTCATAAGCTAGCGAGTAAATCTTAACATAGTATGTTTTATTCCCTGCTTTTAAAATGTTTTCATCTTTAATTCGTCCAGTCTCCAATTTCATTTAAACTTTCTTGGTTCTTTTTTAAAATGGACATCTGGTGATTTAAGCCATTGTCTTGATCTGAATTTCAGTTTCCATCTTGCTTGAGTAAAATTGATCTCAGTTTCACTACTGTTTATTGGGTAGAAATAAATGACTTTGGATTAAAATCTTGCTGAATGTTCCGTTCTAGTTGAAAATAGGATTATTGTCGTGGGCTAGGCACGGCAACTAATTCAAATATTTATCGCCTCACAGTTACAGGGTAGCATGCACACCCCCACTGCAAGGCTGGGACTCCCTCATGGCTTGCTGGACAAGGCAAATCTCAGTGCATGTTAGATACCCTTGAACGAATTGACTTTTTGAGAGCATATTGAAGGGTTTTGTTTTGTGTGGTGGTTTTTTTTTTTTTTTTTTTTTAAGTCACCATCTCTAAAAATAAGTAAACAAAGTGAATAAATAATAAAATAATAAATAAATAATAATAAATAAAAAATAAGTAAATAAAGTAAATAAAATAAGTCTTCCCAAGTAACTAGTTGCAGCATGCTTGAGACAATTCCTACATTAACTCATATATATGAAGACATTTTCCAGGCCATATTGTAAGATGGTGACTTGAATTTATGTGATTTTTCTAGTCTTATGTTTTTAATGACATCTCCATAGTGTAAGGTAGGAAGCAATTTCTGCATACCATATTGGCTTGATTTATACATGGTACTGAATACTTTGTAACTGGCATAAGCAAAATTAGCGTAGAGCTAACAGACTACATAAGTAAAGCCATAAAGCATAGTAAATGGAAGCTGTGGAACTGCTAAAATTTAAAATAGGGTATGTAATTTTTCTACATCAAGTTAATCTTGCTTACATGCTCATTCAAACTACGTCGTCTTGCATTTTACACTGTAGAAGCAGCACAGTTAATGAATAGGAAGACCGGTTTTAAAAGCTAGCAAAACAATAGTGTTCAAAACTTTGGTTACGCTATTTTAATCTCTTTTTCTCACTTCCATCTTTACTCATGTATCTCTTCTCTTTATTCAGAAAGTGAGTTCTTCAGAGCTAGAAACTCACTGATCTCCTGCAGTGTCATCTAGAGTTTTGTTAGAATGTTTGAGTGCTAGCTAGAAGTGAGCTTGCGGTTATCTCTTAGCTAACAAAGTACCATGGTAGTCACTGAGAATATTAAATCTTGCTATCTTTCAGTACAAAGATGCTTAAGTAGTTTCTGAAGTCTCAGTTAAAATCTATTTATTTAATTATAGTCTCTTCATATGTGAAGTTCTGATGCTTATACTAATTCCCTTTTTTTTTTTTTTTTTTTTGGCTTTTAAGGCATTGAAACAGAAATATTTCAGTAATCGACCAGGACCCACTCCAGGATATCTGCTACCCAGACCCAACTGTGCTGCAGAAGCTGTAAAGGAGCAACAACACACACTTTTGAATTTAAAAAGGAAACGAGGAGAGGGAGTAGATCAAGGTAAATTTTTAATGTTTCACCTGATTTAAAATGGGAACACAAGAGAAAACTGTACTTCCAGTATTTCAAAACATAAAAACTCTCTGAATGGATAATAACCCTGGATACCAGTACCATCTGGAGCCCTTTAGGATTTGTGTTTTCAGATAAGCACTTGAAGGTAAGAATGGCTTAATTCTATAATCTAACAGAACTGGTACCAAAAGACTCTTCTGCTATGCTTTACAGATCTGCTAATTAGAAGAAATACCATTAATCTTTTAATGGAGTGTGGTATTATCTACTAAATGAGAGGCTATCAGACTTTCTTCTTGTTTTCTCAAGCAAACAAGAAAATTCTCTGTGAGTTAATAAACTTCATATCACTTAGAAAAAAGAAGGGAGAAATAAGAAATAAATATGGTATTTCTTTTATGTGATAGATTAAAGAATGTAAGTCAAATTTAAAGGGATTTCTGCTATCTCCTTTGGACTAGGCAAATGAACTGTTAAGACCATGCAGGGTAAGGAAGATCTCAGTACATTACAGTGATCCTTTTAAGAAGCAAGCCTATCCCCTAACATTTACTTCCATACGGAACCTCCAGTTTTCCTCAAACAGTAGTACATACTTCATACCCTCATAGCAAGAAAAGGTTTGTGGACTCAACAGCTGTATGTGACACTAAACTAGTCAGCCCTTGTAGCAGAGAGGCAAACATTAATTCTTGAGCTTGGAGTCTGTCATCTTGGCAGCAGGAATTTGCTAGATAGTAGCAATTAGATTACATTAATAGCTATATAGTAGGTTAATACCAGTTTTGTTTTTACCAGGATGAGGCTGTTTCAATACAAGAGTGTGATATCTTGCTGGAACAGAAATGCTTCCATGAAACTGCATTTCCTCATGAGCTCAGATGGACAACTAAATTATTTAAGTTCATCTTACTGTTCAAGCACTTTGACCCGTTGTGTTAGATTATGTCAAATTACAAGTAAAACGCATTAGCTCTGATGCTAACCTCCACACAATCCCAGCCCAGATAACAACACTTATCAGCACCCCTCCTTCTGCACCCCTACCCGTCACAGGGGCACGAGAGACGCACGCCATAGGGTGTAGCTCAAGTGCCATTTATTGCTGCACAGCAGCCACCTATATACCGTGACACATGACCGCCCCGTGACCCGTTAAGCACCACCCAGAACCACCCTGTAGCTACCACCCACCAAAGCCCAAGTGCCACCCACACCAAGCACTGCCCACAAGCTCATTGGCTTAATTTTTCTTTGAATTAGAATCTTTAATCTGTTAACTATTTGCTGACCTCAGTACCACGGGTCAGCTGACATGTGGGAATTTGTCAAGTACCATAGGTAATTCATTAAAGTCATTAGTTGAAGCTTTTTATCTCTTGCACCTAACACCATGTGTCTGCAATTAACATTTTGAGGTCCATGTCCCTAGAATATACAGCTAGCTAAACAACAGGAAAGAGAAAGAAATGCTTCTCAGTTTTGCAGTCTTGCAAAACAAAAAAAATCTTGAAATCTTGCATTTGTCAGTGAGCAGAGTTTCCAGAGCTGTATCAGAACATGCTTTAACATCTTTACAAAAGTCTGATCTTCAGTAAGGGGAATTTCTGCCTCAGACTTTGGACAAGGCTAGGACTTCAGAGTTTAGATATAAATAAGGCATTTAGGAATTCAGCGTTACTTTTTGAGGTATTTTATTGTCAGCATGAAAAGCAGCATCACTTGCTTCAAGTGCTTGTTGAAGCATGTCAGAAAATTATGTTGTGTTGCTGGTGGAACCTGAATGTATCAAAAGTGTAGATCTTAATAGTCCCAACCAGCTTAGAAAGAGAGAACCAGTGTTACAGCCAACAGATCTGCTCTCCTGGATTTGGTCTGATACCCTTATATGGCACAGTCTTCTGAAGTTAAAATGAAGTTGAAGCGAATATTGGAAGAACCAGTCTTTTTTAAGAGTGCAGCATCTTTTTACTGCTGTTGAAAGTAGAAATGTGCAAAAATCATTTTGAAGTGAGTAATCCCTTGAAATTCTCAGGCTTGTATGTGCTTGTTCTTGCACAGCATCTCCCCCAGCCCCGTTGAGGTAGCACTGCAGAAACTGAGTAGCTTAAACTGGGAAGCAGTCAGCGTCCTCTTGTAAAATCTTGTCATCAGAAACTGGCTGCTAAGAGTGTACTTATGCCATCCCCATGAAGTGCTGCTTTTTCACAAGAAGATTGCCTTGGGGAGTGCTCACTAAATTTAAATGTGCAGCAGCTGTACTTTTCAAAAAAAAAATCTATTGCCAAGGGAAAACTAGCAGTACATGAATGAGAGCCTGTAAAAAAGTATTATACATAATTGCTGGCTACTGCTGCCACTTATTTCTAATCAGTAAGGTAGGTGGAGGCACTGATGTCCGCTGGTTGTCCACCTTTTCCACTCTGGAAAACAATCAAATGGAGCACTTCTTCTTCAGGATGCAAACTTCCAGTCCTGTTAATTTGCATTTCTACAGAGCTGTAAGCTCATAAAATTGAGAATACAGAATACAGCAGTGATCTCTTTCCTAAGATAGTACAGATCTGAGATTAGGCAGGTTTCCTGTGCTATTCTACACTGGCTTGGAAAAAAAAACAACAGCCTACTAATGTTTAAAGGCACTTCTGTAATTTGGGTGTTTGCTTAAGGTTTGTGGGAATGATTCATTGTTAATTTATATTAGAGGACACTTGCTTATAGGACATGTAAAAATTGTTGGATCCTTCTATAGAAAACTTTGTATCCATTCCAGAAGGCAGCTGTGGTTTATTCTATCAAGATTATAAATAAGCAGTACATGAATAAATTAGAGGACAAGAGGTGCATTATGCTAATGCAGAAGTGCTGCTGCCCTCATTTCTGCAGTTGATACTAACAGAAATGTGGTTGAAGGTAAGTCACAGACTTAAAGAGCTGTTACCTCCTAAAGACAGTTCTGCTGGGTACTGACTGTGTGTGAAAAAGATCACTCATCATTACCCCTTTACTGTGCTAACAATGTGATTTACACTTTTCAGGACTACCAAAAAAATTGATTTTTTGATTGCTGTGGATGGCAGATGAAAATGAGAGCTCAAGTGACCTGAGTCCCAACCATGAAAAACTCTGTAATAGTCACTGGATGGTTATTTTTAGAATATATTAATATGTAAAACGTGAACGTAATATTTTATTAATACAACTGAAGTTTTTAATTTTTTTTTAAATAAAATGCTGCTTAAAAAGCAAGATGGTCCCTCTCTCTGATTTGCTGTCTCACTGCTTTGACTCATGTTTTGAGGTACAAGTCTGAACCACCTGCATGCTGCTGATTTACACAGACCAATTTTGTAGACCCTTTCTGTTGAATCACATGCACTCCTTTACAGAGGCCCATCCTTCAGAGGAAGATGGCAAGTGTGGCACCTGGAGCTTAAATGTACGTGGCTGTCTGCCAGCACTCACAGTGTGTGTTGGAAAAACTATATCACTATAAGAGAAAGACGGGAGGCTTTTTGTTTCAGTTCATATGCCAGTGTAACAACTAAGTTTGCATGTACTCACTCAGACAGCTTGCCTTATGAATTTCAAAGGATATGTTCACTGTACTGAAAACAATGTGGTGCTCACAATGACTGTGAAGTGGTTGGGTTGTTTTTCTTACCACACATTCTAGTCTTCTGGGAGAGATTGCCTGGGAACATATAAATACTGTTTTCTTCACAGCCAGGATTGCAATAGGGGTAGAGGGAGACCCAGTTTGGGAAACTACACCAGACCTGTGAATGTGTGTTTGTTGAACATTTTTCACAGTGCATAGACTGAGTTTAGCTCTGTTGCAAAGTGTTGGGCAACCGGACTTCTCCAGTGGAACAAAACAAGCCAGTAGGTGCTGCTGATGCAGCTTAATTGTATGTCCACCATAGTGCAGTGGATCTCTGGGATACCTGTTGAGGCACTGTCGTTTTCCCACCTATGAACTGCTTTTAGCATTCCATCTTCTAATGAATGTAGGTTGCCCTGAAAGTGACGTCTCCTGTGGAAGACTGCGCACTGCACTATGCTGCTGCAGTTTCTGTGGAAACTACAATGGATATAAAGAGGACAATAACACCACTTGAAAGGTCAAATTTACAGATATGGGACACTGTTTTTCATCATAGTCACCACTAATATGCATTTTCACCAGCAACGAACAAAAGTCTGCATTACAATGTTGCCACCACTGGTTCCAACACACTGAAGCCAATTTTCAGATTTGTATACAGTTCCCTGGTCATAATCCACCAATTTGAGCGGATGAGCTGATTGAGACGCTTGTTATTTTGTGGCGTGGCAGCTGTACAAGGCTGTCTGGAATGTGGCTTGTCTTTCACATCACTGTCACCACTGCTGAAAGTCACCATCCACCACTTCACTGTGCACACATCCACTGTTCAATCAGAATCATAGAATCATAACATGGTTTGATTTAGAATGGACCATTAAGATCACCTAATTCCAACCCCCTGCTGTAGGCAGGGACACCTCCCTCTAGACCACGTTGCTCAAAGCCCCATCCAGCCTGGCCTTGAGGACCTCCAGGGTGGAGGCATCCACAACCTCACTGGGTAACCTGTTCCAGTGTCTCAGCACCGTCACAGTGAAGAATTTCTTCCTATTATCTAGTCTAAATCTACCCTCTTCCAACTTAAAACTGTTTCCCCTCATCCTGTTGATACGTGCCCTTATAAAAAGACCCTCCTTGTTGCAGGCTAGCAACACGACACAGCGTTCTCGTGCAAAAGATTCCACTTTATTTTCCCAAGCAAGCTTTTTATATTCCAACGTGTATTCAGTACATTTCCACTAACAATCCAGTGGCTAGAAAGCAAGCAAGTTTTCTAACAAATCTTCATAACAGCATCGAGTTTATCTTATGCTTAGCTGCAAAACATCCTCTTTCTCTTTCCCAGAAAGTTGGCATTCAAAGAGGTCAAACCAACCTCTCCATCCCCCATACCTCCTCAGCTTTCCTGGAGGCTCTCTTCAGGTACTAGAAGGCAGCTATCAGGTCTCCTTGGAGCCTTCTTATCTCTAGGCTGAACCCCAGCTCTCTCAGCCTGTCTTCATAGGGGAGATGCTCCAGCCCTCTGATCATCTTTGTGGCCCTCCCCAGAATCTGTTCCAACAACTCCATGTCCTTGTGATGGGGGCCCCAGAACTGGTTGCAGTACTCCAGGTGGGGTCTCACGAGAGCAGAGGGATAAAATCACCTCTCTCAACCTGCTGGTCACACTTCTCTTGATGCAACCCAGGATGCAGTTGGCCTTCTGGGCTGCAAGCACACATTGCCAGCTCTTGTTGAGTCTTTCATCAACCGACATACCCAAATCCTTCTCCTCAGGGCTGCTCTCAAGCCATTCTCCACTCAACCTGTCTGTGCCTGGGATTCCCCCAGTCCAAATGCAGGACCTTGCAGTTGGCCTTGTTGAACTTCATGAGGTTGGCATGGGCCCACCTCTCAAGCCTGTCCAGGTCCCTCTGGATATCATCTGTTCCCTCTAGCATGTCAACTGTACCAGTCAGCTTGATGTTGTTTGCAAACTTTCTGACAGCGCACTTGATCCCAATGTCCATGTCGCCTACAAAAATGTTAAATAACACAGATCCCAACACCAGTCCCTGAGGAAAGCCACTCGTCACTGGTCTCCATTTGGATGTTGAACTGTTGATCACAACTCCGAGAGTGACCATCCAGCCAATTCCTTGCCCAGCAAGTGGTCCATCCATCAAATCCATTTTTCTCCAGTTTGGCAAGCAGGATGTCATGCGGGACAGTGTCAGCGCTTTGCAGAAGTCCAGATAGATGACATCAGTTACTCTTCCTTTACTCACTGATGCTGTAACTCTATCATGAAAGACCACCAAGTTTGTCAGCAGGATTTGCCCACGGTGAAGTTGTGTTGGTTATCACCAGTCACCTCACCTTTATTTTCCAAGTGCCTTAGCAGAGCCTTCAGGAGGATCTGCTCTATGGTCTTGCCAGACACAGAGGTGAGACTGATTGGGCAGTAGTTCCCTGGATCTTCTTCTTCTTTTTTTGTTTTTTTTTGCTTCCTTGAAAATGAGTTTATTCTTTCCCTTTTCCAATCAGTGGAATGTTCATAGGTCCCCATAAACATTCAGCAAGCATCTACAAACATCAATTGTTGGAAGTGATCTCCTGGGAAACTGTCTTTAGAGACAAAGGAAAGGAACAAAGCTGGCAGCATGCACTGTTTCATGTTTCTGAGAGCACAAGAGCTTTCCGTCTGCCAGCATAAGAAATCAGAGGAGGCAGAAAACCAGCATGGCTGAACAAGGATCTGCTGAAGCAGTGGAAATGGGAATGGATGGCCTGGAAGGAATCCAGGGATGCTTTCAGGATGTGCAGGGATGGGATCAGGAAAGCCAAGGTGCAGATGGAATTAAGCTTGGCAAGGGTTGTAAAAAACAGGAAGGATTTATTTATGTACATTGGTAAAAGATACAGTCAAAGAAGAGTGTACCCCCTCTAATAAATGGAAAGGAAAATCTAGCCTCCTCTGCTGTGGAGAAGGCTGAGTAATTTAATGAATTCTTTGCCCCTATCTTCACTGCCAGTCAGGTTTCCCAAGTCTCTTGTGTCCCTGAATTTCCAAGGAGGGCTCAGAGCATCAAAATCTTTCTAAGTATAAGATTGCAACAAGCATTCATGAGAATGCACATGTACAAGTCTACGGGGCTGGATGGTATGCATCCCAGTGTCCTGCAGGAGATTTCTGAGCCCCTCTCTGTCATGTTTGAAACTTACGGTTGTCAGGTGAAGTCCTCAGGGACTGGAAAAAGGGAATCAGCACTCCCGTTTTTATGTAAGGGAGAAAGGAAGACCTGGGGAACTACAGTCCAGTGAGCCTCACCTCTGTGCCTGGAAAGGTCAAGGAGCAGATCCTCCTGGAAACTATGCTAAGGCACATGTGAGATGAGGAGGTGATCCAAGACAGCCAGCATGACTTCGGCAACAGCACATCATGCCTTATTATTCTGGTGGCCTTCCATCATGGAGTGATGGTACCAGTGGACCAAGGAAGGGCAACTGATATCATCTACCTGGACTTGTGCAAGGCCTTTGACCACCAAAACTTCTCCCATCAAAAGAGGAGTGGCCATCATGGAGAGGGAGGTGATTCCCCCCTGCTCTGCCCTCATGAGGCCCCATCTGAACTACTGTGTCCAGGCCTGTAGTCTCCTGCAAAAGAAAGATGCGGAGCTAGTGGAGCGGATCCAGAGGAAACCCATCTAGATGATCAAAGGCAGGAGCTCCTCTCTTACGATGAAAGGTTGAGGGATTTGGAATTGTTTAGCTTGGGGAAGAGAAGACTCCAGGGAGACCTCACTGTGATCTTCCAGTACTTTAAAGAAGCTTACAAGCAGGAGGGGAAGCGCATTTTACTCACGTAGATAGTGATGGGACAAAGGGGAATGGATTTAAACTGAAAGGGGGGAAGGATTAGGTTTAATGCTAGGAATAAATTATTCACTCAGAGGGTGGTGAGGCACAGGCAAAGGCTGTTCAGGGAAGCTGTAGATGCCCCATCCATTGAGGAGTTCAAAGCCAGGATTGATGGGTTCCTGGGCAGCCTGAGTCGCTGGCAACCCTTCCTGTGGCAGGTGAGTTGGAACTATTTGATTTTTGAAGTCCCTTCCAACCCAAGCCATTCTGTGATTCTGTGATTCTAACTAGCCCAAACCCCTGCTAAAGCAGTTCCCTACAGTAGGTTGCCCAGGAAAGTGTCCAGGTGGGTCTTGAATATCTCCAGAGAAGATTTGTCAGCTGCCCTGGGCAGCCTGTTCCAGTACAAAGCCTTCTGTGTCACAGAAGGAACAAAAACTGCCTTGCTTTTGATGGTGATGTTGCCCATAGATAAAGTATATGTACACCACAATAAGATAAGACTAGAGAAAGCATCAGCACAAAGGTTTTTGTTGGTTATTCTTTTATTCCAGGCTTTGGAATAGTTTGACTTAGCTTTTGTGTCTTCAATCAGATCTCTGGAAGGAATATTTAGGACATCTGGTAGCTATAGCTTAATATGCAATTAGTTATCTGAATACTGTCTGTGACAAGCTTGCTTTGCAAGCTTTCAATTATGCAAATCATACCTCAGCTTTAACTATATTTTATCATGCCAGCTCATTGAGTATGTAGCTATTGCAACCTGCTTGGCTTCTGTTCAGAATGGCAGCAATTAATAGTTACTACATAAAATAAATATTTTGAGCCTGCAATGTGCTCACTTATACAAAGGTCTCTCTTGTACACTTACTCAAAATGGAATGTAATCTAAATGCCTCCTCTCTTGGATTGAGACCATTTTCCTGTCTGTTTGCATGTATGTTTTTTTGTTAGTTTGCTTTTAGCTGTGAATCACTACTGTTTCTTCCTGAATTGTAGTACTTTCCTTGGCAAACCTTACCTTGAGATTTACTGATACTGGAATTTGAGAAACTCCTATGCATTGCATTGATATTCCTTGTATAATTTAATCAAAACTGTTTCTTTCTGCCACTATGTTGCCTCAATAAAAGCAGCAAAACTCATTCTAAGAGCACAAAATGCAGAAGGGGAAAGAGCTCTGTTTTAAACAAAGCGTTGCATTTTTTTTCGCAGATACTGGGATTTCTTGTGGTGAGTTGGAGAACTAGGACTGTTGGCTACTGCGTCCTCATCTTGTCTCCTCAATTCTTCATTAGTGTCAGTGCTGTCTGGCAGTCTTCATGCTGTTTTGACAAACAAGCTTAGAGCCAGTTGGAATAGTAACACCGTTGCTTTGCATTTTTGCCCTACGCTTTTACCTGTCCTGTGGCCTTGGTTCTGTCAGCACTCCAGGGAGCTTTGCTAGTTCTTCCTTCTACCTGTGCTTGCTCTTAGATTTTGTGACTGTTCCTGTTCTCTTGACTTGCTGCCCTCTTAACTTCTGCTTGACTGCTTCTGGTGGTGCATGGTCACTTACACTTTGTGTACTCCAATGTAAAGGCTCCTTTATAAATCTCTACAGTAGTAGCTGGCTTTACCAGCAGCTTCTTAACATTCATTTGCTTCTCTGAGGAAGGGGAGGAATTCCACAAAAGAACTATAATTTGAGTAGCTTTTCTTTCAATCCCTCTGTTACCTCTTACATTTCATACATAGTTACATGAACTCTGTCTGAGGTAAGTAAGGTGTGCTCTCCATATGGCTGTAATAAAATCACAGGATAAAAAAGGAGTAAGTCTGGATTTAGCTTTTCAGACTGAGATAGGGAAACTTATTGGAGGGCTAAACTGGACAGTTTGCAGGTTTAATGACGTATGCTTTGTGGTATCCAGTACTGTGAGAGGCTAGGGAAGTTACATGCATGGCTGTAGTCCTATAGAGCGCGAAGTACAGTACTGCATAGGAGAACCGTCTGTTGATTCTTCACAAAAGCCTGCTGTGAAGTAGATCTGTTCTTCCTATAAACCACCATCAGCAGCAGAAAGGCTCCAGTAGCAGCTCTGTTGTTGCTAGCTCTTGCTTCTTGAGAGATGAGGCTTGCATTTTTCTAACGAATCCAAAATGGCCAAACTTTGTTCCTCTTTTAATTCCAATATCCACCTGTTTTTCAAGCTCCCCAGGTAGAACTGGAATAAAATCTCAATTCTGATGGTATTGAAGTGTCCTCCTGCTGTTTATGTTCATTCACCCCATTTTTTAATTTTTTTTTTCGCCCCATTTGTGGGCAACTTATTCAGAAAACTATTGTCTCTTTTTAGATAGCTTTGTTATTTCAAATGATTACTTGAGGAGTTCTGTCTCTTCCTTCCAATAATCAAATCTGCAGACAAAGGCAGATCCTGCAGGAGAACTTTCTGAGAATCCTGCTATGTGGCCTTCACAGAGGCTAGCAGTGTCGTAACTATTTCCTTTAGTGGCATCTGTATAAATTATGCCCAGAAACCTAAATACTAACAGCACCCATTACAATGGTAAGAAAAGAAGGGCCGTAAGGGAAGAAAGAGGAGAGGGTGGCGTTTTGCTCTCAGTATGTTTAATGGAATGGGGCTTATTGTGATCTCCATGAGATTTGTGTCACGTTAGTAGAGATGCTAATGGTTACACTGACTTGTCTTTGACAATGGGACATGAACTAAGTACTTTGTTTTTGCAGAATCTCTAGTTTGGGACAGACTGCTGGGCGGGTAATCTCAAGGAATGTGTAGGCCATCCCTGAATCAGATTTTTCTTTCTGTTTTTCTTTTCCACTCTGTCTCCTCTCTCTCTGACTTCACTGATAAAGAAAACTAAACAGAAAATTAGCAGGCAATTGTAATCTTCAATTCTGAAGTCTATTACTGAGTTGACAAAAGTAAAAGTTTATCTTGCTATGAAATACACCTGGAAGTTACTGCCTTTTTTTTTCTTTTTTCTTTTTTTCACGTCAGCATCCTGAGGAAGACAACAGAGAAGACAGCCACAGCTGCCATCTTTTTCTTACCTTTGTATGTGATGGTAGAGACCATTTCTAATCTGTCAGCCTTAACTGCAGGAGTCAAGCTGATGTACATTCAAATGTGTGTTATTTCTGCCACTGGAGGCAGTGTTTGTCAAAGAAATAAGGCAGATGGTCAAATGAGGTAAGAATTCTAACAGTCTGATCTTAACATAATACTTTTCTCCCTGAGTATCCTCATTGCCAGCTTGAAGTTCCAGTAAGGACAGAGAATTGGCCTGCAGCTCAGCATGTGGTTTATGCCTCCTTTAACTTCATATTCTTGTAGTGATTCTATATAATAAGCCCACTTATTCTGACCTTATTTAGTAACATGGGAACATGCAGGCTTCTTGTCTTCCACACGTCAGGGGAAATTTAGATTAGATAGGGGAGATTTAGGTTAGATACTTGCAGAAAAATTTTCACTGAGAGGGCTGTGAGGCGCTGGCACAGGCTGCCCAGAGAAGCAGTGGGTGCCCCATCCCTGGAGGTACTCAAGGCCAGGTTGAATGGGTTTCTGCATAGCCTGATCTGGTGGGTGGTACACTGCCCATGGTAGGGGCTTGGAGTTAGATGGTCTTTAATGTCCCTTCCAACCAAAGTCATTTTTATGATTGTATGACTAATTCCAATAGAGCTTAAAAAGGTAGCACTCCAGCTGCTGGCTGGTTACCTAAGTGCCAGAAATGAGCAAATGAGAACTCTGCTGTCTCCTACAAGGATGAAGTCCTTAGTGTTACCAGTGCTAAATGTCTATGATAGTTATTTGTAAGTTACTAAGTAACTTGAGATATCATATAATAAGTGATTTAGGAGTTAAAAGCTCTACTGGATGTACTTGCTGACAGGTGAGAAAGAATAGTGTCTCTTGGTTTTACATGGTTTTGGGCTAAAAGGTCAGTAAGTAGTGTGCACATACACCAACTGTAGAGTTCAGTGCAAAGCAATGTAACCCTACAACAGGTCACACAGGTCAGCACCCAGCCAAGTCCTGAATATCTCCAAAGAAGGAGACTCCACAACCTCTCTGAGCAATCTGTTCCAGTGCGCCGTCACCCTTACCGTAAAAAATTTCTTCTGCATGTTTGTATGGAACTTTCTATGTTCAAGTTTTGGGCCATTACTCCTTGTCCTATCACTGTGCACCACTGAGATAAGCCTGGCCTCATCCATCTGCTTCCCACCTCCCTTTAGATGTTCATAAATTAAACAGATACCCTCATAGTCTTCTTTTCCCTAGGCTGAACAGACCCAGGTTACTCAGCCTTTCCTCGCACAGGAGATGCTCCAGGCCCTTTATCATCTTTGTGGCTCTCAGCTAGACTCCTTCCAGGAAACCCCTCCCCTGGTAAATGAGAAAAAACTGGCTACAACAGATACTGAAAAGGCTGAGGTACTCATTGAGTTCTTTGCCTGTCTTCATTGGCAGCCAGGATTCTCATATCCCTGAACCTCACATCCTTGAACCTCAAGCTGAATCTCTAGATGGCAAATGGGGGAGCAAACTGCCCTCCAGGGCAGGGCAAGTCTGAGACTAACTCATGAGACTGAATGTACAAGTCCATGGGGCCAGAAGACATGCATCCTAGGGTCCTAAGGGAGCTGGCTGATGTGTCTGCCAAGCCACTCTCCATCATATTTGAAAAGTCCTGGCTGTTAGGTGAAGTCCCCAGGGGCTGGAAAAAGGGAAACATCAGTCCCATGTACAAGAAGAGAAGGAGGGTCCGAGGAACTACATGCCAGTGAGCCTCATGTCTATGCCTGGGAAGATCATGAAATAGATCCTCCTGGAAGATATATGTTAAGGCACATGAGGGACAAGCAGGTGATCTAAGACAGCCAATGTGACTTCACCAAAGGAAGGTCATGCTTGACCAATATGGTGGCCTTCTATGAGGGAGTGATAGCATCAGTGGACTAAGGGGAGACAACTGATGATATCTACCTGGACTTGTGCAATGCCTTTGATGTAGTCCCCCACCACATCCTTATTTCTAATTTGGAGAGATTTGGATTTGAAGGATGGACTATTTGGTGGTCAAGGAACTGGCTGGAAGGTCACAGCCAGAAGGCAGACATATGTCCAGGTAGAGGCCTGTCATGAGCACTGTCCCCCACGGGTCCATCTTGAGTCTAGTACTCATTAACATCCTTATCAGTGACATGATGGGATTGCACCCTTAGCAAGTTTGCTGATGACACCAAGCTGAGCAGTGCAATTGATACAGCAGAAGGAAGGGATGTCATCCAGAAGGCCCTTGATGAACTTGGAAAGAGGGCCTTTGTGAACCTAATGAGGTTCAACACAGCAAAGTGCAGGGTACTTCAGTCAAGGTAATCCCATATATATGTACAAGTTGAGAGAAGGACTCCTTGAGAGTACCCCTGCTGAGATGGACTTAGGAGTCCTGGTTGATGAAAAACTTAATATGATTAAGCAGTTGTGCACTTGCAGCCTGGAAGGCCAATGGTTTCTATGAGCTCATACATCAGAAAACAACAGAAAATTTAGATATTTTTCAAGTGCCAGTGGACCCTTTGGAGCAATTATTGTAATGCTCTTTCTCCTCTTGCTTTTTTTTCCTTCTAGATTTTTCCCTTTTTGCAATTTCCTTTCCTTCCAAAGCTGTAAATAAGATCAGCCAAGAACTTGGTGCCCCTGGTAGACAGTGCAATAGGCCATACGTCGCTCTTGGGCTTCCTGCGCTGAGTCAAGCATTAAAACATATAAGATGCTATGACTGCTTACCTTTGTGCTCAAGTCGGCTATTCCCAGTGGCTTTTTGTCAGATCTACAACTGAACTATGCTGTGGCAACTGATACTGATATGATTCTTACATGCACTGGCTTCTAGAACATTTCCAAGTGTTCTGGAAGCTCTTGGCTTCTTAGGAGGATTTGGGAAGAAGTGCTCAACAATCTCCAGGTAAAAAGAAGTGATGGTGCATACTTAGGAAAAAAATGAGAATGTATGTGTTTATTATGGCCTGCAGTAATCCAGACTGTGAGGTAGGGATGGTCTTGCAGTAGCACACAGGTTGTACATAAATTATTTTTGCTCTCTGTTGGCACCTTTGTATGGTGCTCCCTTTAACTGGAGTAAGTTTTCCACAGGAAACTATTTTAGGAAACACTGCAGTGGTTATGTCATTAACTGTGTAAAAGGTCCCATTTGGATCTAAGTGGTCATTTCCAGAACATGTGCACGTGCGTTTGTGCACGCATATTTCCCCTCCTTCCCATAAACAGAGTTTTGATTGCTGTTTCATTTCTAGGCTAAAGCAAAACACACTTTTACCTAAAAAGCGATCTAAAATTGTTTGTAGGTTAATAGACAATAAGGCATAGACTTACTCTATAAAAATGAACAGATTGTATCTGTCACCACCATATGTAATAGATTTTGGTTTTGTTTTCTTTCTGATTGCATTTATATTTGGAAAATTTTTATGTATTTCATTTCACCTGAATCACAGCCAAACAGCAAATTTATTCTCATTGCATGCAGCCTTCCTCCTTCTCCTCGCTAGTTGGCACAGACCAAATTATTTTTAATTACTGAAAAGTCATGGAATTCCACAACAGAAAATGCACCATTCCTAGTTGCAGCTTCATTTGAGAAGGTGTGAACAAAATGGCACAGTTTGTAGTTTTCTTACAATAAAATAGACTGTACTGGTTCATACTGTGTGAGTCCTCAAGAAGCAGAGAGTCCTTGAGCATTCCTGCTCAGCTATGATTTCTCTGTGCTGTGCCAAAAAGCTTTTTGTTTCACCACTAAACAGATTTTGAGTTCTCTATGGAACGGGTAATATTGCATTCTTCTCACAGTGAAGGGGGATAGTGAGAATGGCAGTTTCTGATACAATAATACATGTAGAAATGAGCTGGGAATAAGTAAAGCAGATGCAGGTTAAAGTGCAATGCTGCAAGTGAAACTGCAGTTGTGATCCAAGGGTAATACCTTTCCTGGCAGCTCGAGCAAAGCTGATGTGCCACAGAAGGGCACTAGTGCATGTGAAATAGGGTTAGAAATCTTGCAGTCAGTTTTGTAGGCTGCCTGAAGGTGAGTGACTCAAAGGCAGATGTTTCTGAGGCTTCATGTTCTACTATGCTGTTTGTATATTTACTGAGAGTGGAAACTGGTTTGCTCCTGGAGAACAATTGGCTTCTTACTAGCATTTTTCCTGGCAACACAGTTACAACTACTAACCAAGCACTTTTCTTCTTTCCTTGCTCCTCAGCATCCAAACTGAGACCAGAGTCTAAAGTCCATTCCTTGGTATTCCTCAAGTTGACCATTTGATGCCTTCATTTGCCTCTCACCTCTCAGTCTGACAGGTTCAGGCAGTATAATCTTTGTTTACATGTATGTCTTTTCCCTGTTCTGACACATTAAATCTCAGTAAATCTATGTTTTTAAAATCTCCTATGCAAAAGAAGACAAAAGCACTTTTCCTTTCTCTGTTGAAGCTGTGAATTCCCCACCACTTGAAAGTCATAGATCAGATTTAGCATTTCTTCAAAGACATGCTCTTCATCCTGCCAACAGGAATGGTCTGAGGTAGGAATTACTGGCTGAAGATTTCTGGCCAGTTAATCAGATTTGCAGAATACAGTAATGTTATCTGATTTCAGAATCTACACGTGATGGGTAAACCTTATTCTGAATGCATGGTTTGTTTCAGAGCAACTGTTCTTTACATAAAGTAACATCTGGTCATCCCTTAGCTATTACCATGTTTAATGCTTGCCATCAACACAGCAGGAAAATCCAAGCCTTCCTTGTGACAAATGTTTCATTAAAAAAGCCACAGAGTACATCCCAAGGCTCTGACCAACTAATTGGC
The DNA here is from genome assembly GCF_951394365.1 of Tetrao urogallus. Lineage (NCBI taxonomy): Eukaryota > Metazoa > Chordata > Aves > Galliformes > Phasianidae > Tetrao > Tetrao urogallus. The sequence goes on along the minus strand of NC_136816.1, from coordinate 53,259,140 downwards.
AAGTCCACTACAGAGCTTCACTGTTTTCTTCAGTGAAGAGGCTGGATTTATTTATGTCAGATCACTGACATAAGGATAACAGTGCTGGCATGAAGAGACATTTGTGGAACTTGAGTTAATTGTGCTCTCCACCCAGGGAATGCTTGCTGCTATCACAAAGCATGAAGTTTTTCTGAGAACACTGAGGAGGGGCATTACAATGAGCTAACACTTTGGGTTAGACAGCAGATGTAAGCTGCTAGATTGCAGTGTGTATCCCTAGCATGCTGCAAGAAGTCTCCGATATGTAAGTTTGAAGCCTGTCATTAATATAGGCAGTTCTTTGTCTCTCTTCCCTCTTATCTGACTCTCTCTTGTCATGCTCAGAGTGGGATACGGTTGGGTCTTCATGCTAGTTGAGAAGACAGGGTGATTCAAAACAGTAAAAGACTGCATGATGTGAGGAGAAGTTTTTCTCTCCATCACCAAACTCTTGATCCTTGTACTCTCACGTCACACTCATACATAATCCTTTCCCAGTCTCCCCTTGCAAGACAGTTTTATTATAAAACCTCTTTCATGTTTTGAGTTAATTTTACATGTGTGGAAATTAAGCCAAACCTGACCAGTCTGTTTCTTGGGATTGTACAAGAAGTCTGGAACAGAAATAGAAAATGAATATATTCTGTGATGCTTGTCTAAACCACATGACTCAAGAACCTGACTGTTTCAAAGTTAAAAGCACTGGTGGTTTACTATCGTGTGTTTGCTGGCCACACCGCTTTCCTGCATGCAGTTCAATTCTTTATTCTTTCTCTTCAGCGCTGACTTTGTAGAGAGGAGCGGTAAATTAGAGGACCTGTGTTTAGACCCTTACCACCAGCCCTGACATGAGGAGTCCTCCCTTGAGGTTGTGGTTGATGCTCTTCCTATAAAAAAGTCTCAGCTGCAATGGTGACTGAACTGTGGTGGGATCCCCCAGGGTCCCTGTGAGCTGGTGTTTTTTGCAACTAAATAACCCTCTGATTGACAAAAATGATCTCTTGACAGTGACAAGTACCGCAGCTCTAACTTCAGTACGCACAGATGGCAGAGCACCACCTGTATGTCTTTAATAAACTGTACTCCTAGAGTAATTCTGGGCTCTTCGGTTCCCAGCAAAACACCAAATTTAACACTGATTCTTCTTATAACCTGTTTTTTTGTTTGTTTGTTTGTTTGTTTTTGTTTGTTTGTTTGTTTTACCTAGAACATCAATTTTTTGTTTGCACTCACAAAAGGAAGGGGTTTTGTGCAATACATCCTGCAATCTATACTGATTCCTTTTTTGATGTTTTCTACACATATACACAGTATAATGGCCTTAGTCACAGAGTTCCTAAGATTCTGGTATTTTAACACTAGAAATAAAGTTCTACATTGTTATCTTAAATATTACAGCACACAAATACAGATGAAGTGACGGAGTTTTTCTACAGGGAACCTTATTGCTACTTTGTTTGTACTTACCGCTGACTTTGTTTGCAGTAACAAAGATAGCCTGAAATCATACAAAAAAGCTGAGAAATTAAGAGGAGAAGCTTTACTGGAGCCAGTGCTCACCAACAGAAGGAATAATTAGAGAGGTAAAAAGGTTAAAATTTGAAGTAATCTGGTCTGCAATGATCATGCCCTGGTGCAGAGTTCATGATCTTGAGAGATATGGGGCTGGCAAAGGGTAAAGTCAGGACTTTGAATTTTACAGGAGCACATTCCCAGTTCTTCAAAGAATTAATGGATGAGATCCCCTGGAAATTGTCATTAGGGATAAAGGAGCTAACTTAAAGAGCTGGCAGGTCTTTAAGAACACTTTTCACAGAGTGTGAGGGCTCTCCGTCCCCATGTGTAAGAAATCAATCAGAGGAGGAAGGAGGTCATCATGGTTGAACAAAGATCTGCTGTTCAAAGTGAGGGATGAGAAGGCAGAAGAAGCAGGAATGGGTGGTCAAAGATGGGATCAGGAAAGATAAGGCACAGATACAACTGAACTTGGCAAGGGATGCAAAGAATAATAAGAAGGGATTTTACAGACACATTGGTCAGAAAAGAAGGAGCCAGAGGAGCAAACTGGTGACAACAGACACACTGAAGGCTGAGATATTCAAAAACCTTTTTTATTCTGTCTTTGCTGGCAGTATCCCTACAACTCTCAAGACCCTGAATCTCAGAGGAGGAGCTGAGGGACCAAAGCACTTTCCTCTGTAAATGAAGACTGGGTCTGAGAACAGCAGATGAACCTAAACATAAGAATTCTACTGGGCCTGATGACATGCATCCCAGGGTACTGAAGGCACTGTCTCATTGCCAAGCCATTCTTCATCATATTTGAAAAGTCATGGCTGTCAGTTGAAGTCCGTAGTGACTGGAAAGAAGGAAAACATCACTCCCATTTTTAAAAGGGTATGAAGGAGTACACTGGGAGCTACCAATTGCTCAGCCTCACCCCTGTGCCTCAGAAGATCATGCAATCATAGAATCGCTTGAGTCATCTAGTTCAATTCCCCTTCGATTCCCAACAGGGACACCTACAGCTAGATCAGGTTGCTCAGAGTTTGCCCAGCCTGGTCTTGAATGTCTCCCCTTGTCCTGTCACAACAGACTCAGATAAATTCTGTTCCCTTCTTTCTCATAGTCCCCCTTTAGATTCTGAAGGGCCTGAGGTACTAAAACCTGAACAACAGACTCTGAACCAAAGCTGACCTTCAGATGAACCTCACAACCAAAGACTATACCACACATACAACTCAATATTTATCTATCTTGCTGTTATAACCTGAATGTATGTATTTGATGGCAATTCATAAAAATCTGTTGTAATGTTTTTTTTTAACAGTAACAGTTAGTGGATCTTTCTTTATTTAGGGGCATGTTGCAAGACCCTCAAACCAGACATCTGACCTTGTTGAGAAACGTGGTTAAAGCCTAAATAGATAGGGAAGCTCCCCCAGTCCCTCCTTGCGACCTGCTCAGGCTTTGGGTAGAATCCAAAAGGATGAAACAAGATGTTTCTGTATTTGAAGTTCCATAAACTTGTTTATTCATCTGTATAAAAGTTGGACCCCTTGGCAGAGACGTTGGAGACCTCATCTATGAGTAGACAAGCTGCTTAGGATGTCACAATTGCCAGGGAAGGTTCTCTAAATCCTTGCTGTAACCAGGGCTCCCGAACGATTATAGGTCTGGACGATGGTAAAGTATAAGGGCAATCAGTGATGTATCTTTCTTAATCACTGTAGTTAGTCTTATGTACTAACAATTATGTGCATTACCTTGTTTTGTTTTATTCTTGCTGTATCATTTCACTAAGAATTTTATTGCTTTAAACATAAGTAAAGATAAACTCACTTCTTTAACTTGATGTTTTTGTCCTTTATGCTGACCCTGTCCATTGGCAAAACCTAAACTCACATCACAGGCAGGACTGGAAACAAACACTGCAAAATTTCTGTTCCATCTGAAATTCCTAGGTGGAAAGACTTTCCCTACAGTTCTCTGGCTCTCAACTAGGGCCTAGGGCTGGAGGTGTGAACAATGGGAAAGTCAGTTGAAAGAAGCTGAATTGTTGGATACATTGAAATGTATCCCAAAAACTGCTTGTTGTAAAAAGAAATAGTGTGTTTGGGAAGATGGAGGTGGATTCTGTTAATAACACACATCACACACAGGAAATAGCACCAACAGATAGAGCAGTTATCAGAATGCTCTCCTACGGAGCAACAGCTGTGTGATCTGTGGAATCAAATTGTAATGTTACAGTGTCAAAATACATTTGCTTGTCAGTAGGTTGGATGCTTATCAGACTGTAGCCAAAAAAAAAATGCAATTTGTGTTGTGCAGTACAGATATAAGAAAAAGAGGATGAGTGAATCATAGGAATGTGCATTTAGTGATAGCAGAAGCAGGCGTACAGTGGGATCCCAACAGATGGAATAGAGCTATTTGGGATTCTATGGATTCCGATGAGGCTGGGCTCCTAGATGAATTTGTAGGTGTGAAACCTGCATGAGGATGAAAAGTGGAATTAGATGCTAACAAGTGAGGTAGGATTATATTCAGTGTAAAGAAAATGTAACTGGGGAGCTTAAACAAAGATCAGGGGATCCTCTGCTTTCCTGGATGATGTGTTTGTATGATAAGGTTTTTAAAAGTTTTTAACTGTGAATTCAGATTACTTTGTGCAAGATGCATTTTGAAATAATGTTTACAATACTAACTTGCTAGTCTTAGCAGCTCAAGGATGTAATACTAAATAGCCTACAGAATATGATTGGCCAGGATCTGAATGTCAGTGGTAAACTGTGTGTACAACAAATCAAGAAAGAAGGGATGAAATTGACCATTTTTACTGAAGATGCTAATGCTGTGATGTGGAATGCTCTGTTTGTACGAGAAATAGACTGCTTAAAACTGCTGCACCAGCATATAAAAATGTGATTATGACACACCTAATTAGCGAGACAGGAAATCTCCTCAACAAGATAACTGAAAAAATACAGCATCTAGATGACCTTGGAGAATGAGATTCCTGGGGAAGTATGGGGAACCAACACACTCAAGACAGTCCTCAAAGCAGAGAAAACAGGATTTCTGGAAAAAAAAAAATATATATATATATATTTGCAGTTTTATTAACAGATGGTATGTATGTCTCATGATAAGATTGGTGGTTTTCCAAGACATGATTTATGGAAGATATGTAAACAGAGAGGGATCAATAAATCTACCAAGAAAACACAGAATTGTAAAGCGAAAGATCCAGGAACAACTTCACCCATAGCATCTCCTCTGGAGCCTCAACAGGACTTCACATCTGGAGTGTAGGAATGGAATGAAGTTTCTGCATTAGAACTAACAAGATAAATATTTTACAAATAGTTCTTTTCTGGGGTAGGGGGTGGCAGGGGGGAGAGAAGGGGTTCTTTTTACTTTATCAGGGGTCTCTGATAATGTTTGCATGCTCAGCAGATATGTGAAATAATTTATAGTCACAGAGATTAGGTAGATGGAGTAATTTATAGGTGCAAAGGCTGCAGCTCTTGTCTGCCCAGCCATCAGGATTACCTCTGAGCCTTGAGTTAAAGACAAGTTGTTGGAAATATCCAAATAATGCAAGCAGGAGAGCACCCAGAAAACAGTGTTACATCTTTTTATGCCCTGTTGCCTGACGCTTATCTCTTTCTCCCCTAGTTCCTCATTGGCTGAGTACACAATCTTCTCAACGCTTCACTAAACATACAAACACTGGACAAACAAATCTTTGCTGGCTAAGCGTAAACTTTTAATTAATTAATTTAACTTCTGACCCTCACTCCACACTTGGTCATTGTTTCTGGATATCTGCTTGTCCTCCCTTGCATAGAGATAAGCTCAGAGGGAGGACAGAGGGGAATATCTTGATGCCAGCCTGTCACATTCCAATGTTCTCATGGAGTGAGACAGTCTGGCCTTGTGTAGAGGCCCTAGCTTCTTTGATGTTTGTTAAATCTGCTTTTCTTTTGCTGGGAGCTTCTTATCCTAACAGAACAACTCTACAATATGTTTTCTAATCCCGAACACTATAACCACATTATTTGGAACAAAACTATTGCAGTTTTGCAAGAAAGAATTAATCACACAATTCAGTAATAATGTTTCTAAAGCACGCTGCTAACATAGACTGTATTTCTACTTTTTAGATCAATTATTTCTAAGGATAAGTTCGCATTATGTTCTACTTCTTCAAACCAATTGCCCTTTTCAATATATAATGTAGAAACAACATTCCATTCCTACCAAGTTAGACATTTCACTCCTAAATAGTGTGATAATGCCTTTACTAATCAAAAACCCTTGATTAGGAGGCTCTTTATGTTGGAAGACTCCTAATTTTTGGTACTGGACAGATGAGACCTGAGTGATAGAGAATTCAAAAAGGAGAAGTTAAATAGTTAGCAACACACATGTACAGCTAGCAACAATTTATGTTTAGCCAGTACAAATATACATAAGTAATATTTTGTCACACGCTCATACACATTGCAAGAATATCTTGCAGAGAGCAATCAAACAAGAAAACAAGTCATGACATGCCCAAGGAAGTAAGGCAAGTGGCACATGCCTGCCTGAAGAAGCATCCTTCCCCGGTGCTCTTTGCTTAACAAAGGAAGCATCCTTTGGGCAGAATGGAAGAGGCCTTGGAAAAAATCACCGTGTCAATGCGATAATAGCGCTGAGACATCTTGGGAATGGCAGGACGTCCACCAGCAGGCGAAAAGATAGAACATGAACTAAGAAATGTCAGAATGTAATTAACAAATGTAAGCCTTCGGTGGGATTGTGAATCTGCAGTACCCAGCCGCCGGAGAAAAGGGGGAGGGGGTAAATCTGGGAGGAGACAAGGTACAAAAGCTGCAATGTTGTTTCCGTAGGTGCTCTCCTGTTGGCAGGATGGCCGGCATTCCAATCGCGAATTAGAGTTTCTTCACCAGAGATCCCGTCTCCTAAAAATTATCTATCTCACACGTTTGTGACACACGCACTGGAACGCTCCGGCGGAGCGTGGTTTTGTCATCCGTTTCACGTGGGCTGAACGCGCACTGTCAGCGTGCCGGCCCCGCACCTGCCGCAGGGGCTGCCCGTGCCCTCACACCGCCTCGGCCCGTCGGGGTGAGCGGGGCGCGGGGCCGCACTGCCGCCGGGCCTCGGGGCGAGCAGCGCCGAAGGAGCGGCCCGCGGGGAGCCGCGGCACACCCGTGCGGGCGCGGAACGCGTAGCGCCGCGAGCAGGCCTCGCTCCCGCCGAGGAACGACGCGACGCGGCGCGACGCGCCCCGCAGAGCCCTCGCCCCAGCGCCGTCCGCGGGGGCCGCGCTCCCTGACGACAGCGGAAGCCGCGCGGCGGGGCCGGGCCGAGGGCTGCGGGCAGAGGCGGTGCGGCTCCGCCCGTCCGCGGCAGTACCCTGCGCGGCCCGGCCCAGCCCGCGTGGGGCGGCCGCCTCGCACCGCGCCGTTTTGAGAGAGCGAGCGAGCGAGGCGGTCAGACGCGCCGCCGGCATGTCCGCGCCCTGCTGCGCCGGCCAGGTAGGGCTCGGGGCGCCGGGAAGGCGTCCTGCGCGGGCCTGCCGCGACGGCGCAGCGGAGGGCAGGAGCGCGCCGTGTGTCCCTGCCCGCGGCCGGAGGAGTCCGGCCCGGCTCGCTGAGGACACCTGACTCCCTGCGCTGCCTCTTTATAACAGCTCTGCGCTTTCGTAGCTGGGAAAGCCGCGTATTGCAGCGTCCTGTACGTTCCGGGAGGACGGGGCAGCTCCGGCGCGGCTGTCGGAACGGGTCGCCGCTGCAGCAGCTGTGCCGCGGGCGGCCCGGAGCGGAGCGGGGAGCCGGGGAAGCGCACCGCGGGCGCTGCCCGAGTGCGCACGGAGGGAGTCTGGGTGCTGTCCCGTCCCGCGGCACCGCTCGGAAAGGGCTCGGCAGGTGCCGGCGCAGTGGGAGCTACCGGGCTGTTGCCTTCGGTATCGGAGGGGTCCTGAAGCCGGGTGCCCCGGTTTGCCCGCCTGCGGCGTTCTGATGGGCGAAGAATGGCGGAATGGGACGGGAAGGGGGGTGCGAGGCCGCGTCCAGATCTGCTGCAAGGCAGGGAAGGAAGGCAGTTGTGCCCCTTGTCTTCAGGCTGCTGTTCGACGGAATCACCCCGCCGCCGCGTTATTCTTCTTAATTTTCCCAGACCTTCACTTCTGCCGCAGTAACCCGTTACTACTCGTCCTGACAGCAGCAGGCTAATTCTTTTGGTTTACAACAGCCTTTTACATATTCAAGCACTGTAAGGCCCGAATTCTGTTGTTATTGCCCCACTGGCGACTGCCCACCCTCAGCTTCTGATTATTTTCCTGCTTTTGTGTCAGCCCTCTGGCTGTGATTCTGTGGTTCTGCTCTGTGAGAACTGACTAGAGAGGTTTGGTGTTCTTATGAGCTGAACTCCAGCTGGTGGCAGCAGCTTGAGAGCCCAGTCTAGATCTGGTCCTGTGGCTGTTCCAATGTTCAGCAGGCTGCAGGACTGTTCAGTTTGCCTCCGTACGTCTGCTGTTCTCCAAATGGAATGCTGCCCTGTGCCACACCAAGATTCCTGCGTGTTTGCAGGAGCTGTGTTTGGTAATGCTCCCCTTGAAGAATGGGCTCCTGGGCTGCTGCCTCACCTGCATTTTTGCAGCACACGAAGCAAGTTTTTGCCCTGCTTGGTCTCTTTCATGGAATGAAGGGAACAAAGTGCTGGTACTAGATACTGTTAGGTGGTTGCTGTCTATTCATGCCTTCCTGTCTTTTTTGGTGTAACTCCTGGAGGAATAGCTTAAAACAGAAAAGGACAAAAGCATTTCAAGACTCATATGTTGAATGGCTTGCTTTAGCATAACTGAACTTCGAAGAATTCTTAAAACCACTCTTAATATCCTATTTAGTAATATCTTCTAGTGTAGTAATGCGTTTTATTGACACTGATGTGTCACTTCAGAGTCTGGAAAGAAACTGAACTCCTTCATGATTTTGGAGCCTAAGCAAAAACCCTAAAGTGGATGCAGTCATGGTGCCAAAATTATGCAATACCCTAGGGAAATGTATTCTGCTGGATGAAACTTTTTTTTTTTTTTTTTATTGTGAGACTTATCTGTGCTAAGTACGGCATGTTGCTGGATTTACAACAGCAAACTTAGTGTGGATAACCTTTCTACAGATTAAGATGATAAATGATATAAAACATGTTTCAGTAATGTGCACTGTAACTTTTTTTAAAGGGAAAATGGTCTTTGAGTTCATAGCTAGATTAACTCCAACCTTGATGGAGGGGGGGATGTTGGTACAGTGTAAATAATACATAAAAGTAGAAGGGATAGAAATTCCTCTTTCTTGACCCAACTTCTTTGGGCATTTTAAGAATACTGTTAATCATGCTGGAAAATCAGAAAGGAATTTGTCTTCTCCTTTTGTATTCTCCAAAATGTAACCCTAACTACAGAAACAGTAATGAAGTGCTTGAGGAAAGATGGGACCTTATGCAATAGGTTCTGAAAAACAGCCTTTATGTTGATGTCTCCTTCCTGTATACAAAATACTAGTTTGATGGGTTTGATACCCCATGTATTTGTTCTTTTCAGTGGTTTGGGTTTTTTCCTCTTGTTGTTAGGAAGTGTTTTGGCCCTGCACTCTCTGCTGAGCTGTGTTTCTGTGGTTCTGCTCTGGAGAACTGACTAGAGAGGTTTGGTGTTCTCTGTGTGAGCTGGGAAAGTGCAAATATAACATGTTATTGTCTGTAGGCAATACCAAAATACTGTTGTGAGTTACTATCACTTGGCCATCAATTTTCTCCATTCAGAGTGCCAGCAAACTCTTTTAATATGAAGCAGACAATGAGTTATCAGTTTTTTTGGGTCTGGACCAAACTGTACTCAGTGTCTAGCTGATTATGCCTGTCTGAATAAGCTTATTCAGGTTTCCCAGCCCAAATTCCTGTTGTTAAAGCATACAGTGGCTAGCTGCCAAACTTTAGTGTACTTTGGTTATGCTGATTTTGCACTAAAAATTATTTTAAATAATCTTAATTAACATGGCTGTGTGACTTGCATCCTTGCCAAACAGACCATGGGAACTTGCTCTCAAGGAGCTTGGCCATTGACAAACTTCAGTTTCAGCAGCTGTTTTGTCACATAACATGCAAACTGACTTGCAGAAAATGGCAATCTTTAGGTGTTCCTGCTCTAATGGGCTTGCTGGTGTTTTTCATTCTGCAGGTATTTCTTTGGTAGACCCATTTTCAGGATGCAGCAAGAATACAGTCTAGCTTGGACCTCCACAATGCTTTTGATTACATAAAAACATCTGCTTAAATTGACAGGAAACAGGATTTTACATTTGGCTTTTCTTCAGTAGTCATTCTCAAGAGAATCAAGTTGAGATCATGGTTAAGAAAAGCAGCTGTTGTGGAAAATCTTTATTACAATGAATAAGTTTTTTTTTTTTCCCCTAAGATAAATAAATGTAATTTAAATAGTTACTGTTTAGTTTGTAGGGGGCAGTGTGCTGCAGCTGGCTTGCTGAAGAAGATGGATTTTTCAATTAGAATTGGTAGTTATTAAAGCTTATAAAGCGTTCAAAGCTATTTTTGTAGGTCTGTTAAATCTCAAGTGCTGTCTTTAGTGCTATTCAGTACTTGAAATCATATCAAGTAATAAATGTAGTAATATGCACCATAAGTAGAATATGAGATTTTTATTTTATGTCCGGGCCTCTAACTCAGGTTTAAATAAAACAATAAAATGCCATATTCAGATCCAGGGCTTAGACCTTGCTCATACTTGCCTGTGTCAGGGGCCTCTGGGCACCAGAGCCTCCAGAGGGGGACACCAACACTCATGGACAGCTGGCTACCTGAGGTCTAGTTTGGGGTACCACAGGTACACTCATGAAAAGAAGGGCTTTGCTCCTCTTCTTCTCCCTCATTTGTAAAAATGTGGAGGTTTTGCTCTAAGGCAAATGGGTGTCCAAACAACAGAATTCTTAGAGAATTGCTTTCTTAGGGCTTTGTGTGTGTTGAGGTTGGTATCCTACATTGTTTTCCTCTTCTAGTAAATACTGCAGCCTTGTCTTTGTTCAGGGTTGAGACGTCATTTTTCTCTGCTAGCCCTTTTACCTATTTTCATGAAAATAGTGAGGAAGTAAAACCTTTGAGACCCATCATCCTCTCATAGCTGGATAAAATTTGCTGATGGATGCAGAAGTGAATGGGAAGAGAGCTGACAACAACCAAAAGACAGTGAGGTTGTGTAAGCATTGTATTATTTTGTATTATTTTATATTTGCACTGCTAGCTTAAATTCAAAGTAATCCCTTCCCTGTCAGTGCTTAGAGGCAGACAATACGCTTTCTCATTCCTGCTTCATTTTTTTTTTCTTTCGTCTTTTTCCTCTTGCATCCCACATTGTCAGCTGATTGTGCTGTGCATTTAAAGAAACAGCTTAAACACCCATACTCATACAGCAGGGGAGGGAAGGCTGTGTTAGATCGCACCTTCAAGAGCAGGGCGGTACTTTTCTGTGAAAGGATTTGCATCTGATTGCTGCATTTATTTTATTCACAGGTGTTGTTATTTCAGGGTGTTTTTTTTCATTACTGAGACTGTTGTTGCAATGGATCTACTCACAGTTGTCAGTGCAAGATGTGCTTGTTTTGGGGAACAACTGAGTGAAAGTCTTGGCTGTAAGTATGTGTGTGAGCTGGAGCTTGATTCTGCTCCCATCCCAGACACGTTCCAGGTTTGCAGATTGGTTGTGTTAAGGTACTTGGGCTTCATGTTGCTTCCTTCTTAAATCTGAGTTAATGGCATTTGGGCTGACTATGTCCTGAAGTATTAAATGTTCCTAGATTTCTAGGATGTGATCGACTGTTCTGACCACTGGCTTTGACCTATGCATTGCTCAGGTCACCCAGGAAACGGATTTCAACACCAGCAATCTGAGCACTTCTGTTTCGAGGGAGGATGTCCTTGAGTTGCTGTGGTGGAAGGACAATGACATCTCTCATTTGGACTCATTAATCTGAGATAATCTCTGTAATCTTGAGCACATCCTCTGTGTCACTTCTCTGCAGCTGAAGTGCAGGGCTGTCTCCAGGCTGTGTTGTGCTGCAGTGCAAGGCGTGGGGTGGCAGAGCGTGGGGTGGGCAGCTTTTGGGAGCAGTGTTTGTCTCAACAGCAGCGACAGGAGCAAGTCACTGCCTTTCTTCTGAGTCTGACACACCCAGCACTTGCATAACTGGCTAGGACTGGTGCTGTGTGCAGCTTGTGATGGAGCTCTTAGTAATTAGAGATGGCATCTGCGCAAATATTTAAGCATATAAAAGAGTTCACAGCCTGATTGTGAGAAGCTTTTTGCATTTTTTTTCCAGCAGAACTGACACAAGATGTGTCAATGTGTCACCTCTCAAACCAGGCTTTAGCAGGAACTCTTCCTAACAGTTTCTGAAGAGACTAGCCTCATGTTTGTCTCTTTGTATTGCTGCCACTGGCAAAGCAGTGATTTGGGAGTGCTATTCAAGATACTTCTAAAGTTGTCATTGTGATGGTATTTAAAAATGCTGATCAGAAAGTAGGAGACAGCGAGAGGTGAGCAGGCTCCATTTTGAACATGCCTGGTTAGAAATGGATGTGCAGGTGGTTGTTTTGACTCTGATATAAACTGGAATGTCTTTAGCAATGTTGTGAGCAATTAGATTGTTTTATTTTTTTTTAATATAAGATATGGTGAGAAATAGTTAATCTTTTGTACAGTTTATTGTCTTTCATCACTTTCTTTTTTCCCATTTAAAATCTGAACTCAGTAGCAGAAGTACTTTTTAAAGGCATAGCATTTTTGTGGGACAGCTCAGAGCTGTCCATTTGTTCAGAAGTGGAGCAGTTGTTCCATCTGCATGCTTGTAAATCACCACATGAAGAAATTTCACTTTATCTGCTTCTTCACTCCTGTGAAAAACTGATTTGAGCCTGTAGCTCTTTCTGTGCCCAGTGATGCACCATGCTGTGTCTGTGCTGCCACACGTCTTAGATACAGGAGATATCATGGAGAAAAAGTGCTTGCTGTATGAAGTGACAGTCTCAGGTTATGTACAGATGATGCCATTGCTGCTAAGTCTTCCATTACCCAGCTGCTCTCTCGGTAGCTCTTTTGCCATGAGAGGCACTCAGGTTGAGAGTGCAACTCCCGTGCCTGTGGCTATGGAGGAGGTGCTGGGGAATCAAGGAGACCCAGAGAGAATCACAGCCATATGCTGCTGGTAGGACATGTCTTAAGGCCTTTGGATGATAAACTTAAGGTAGGTGGTTTGGGTTCCCTCTTTGGTGAGCAGGGAGAAAAGACCGAGTTTAAGGCCAGGCTGGGTGGGGCCCTGAGAGGCCTGATGGGCAACCCTGGCAACCCTGCCTGTGGCAGCGGGGTGGGGCCGGGTGGGCTTTGAATTCCCTTCCAACACAAGCCGTTCTGTGCTTTTAAAAGACACATTGAGCTAGGCAGGAAAGCCTCAATGAGAACCAGGGAACTGTTGCAGATAAATATATTCTTTCCTTGTTCTTTTTAATGAGAGATGCAAGTAATGACTCAGAGGAATGGACTGCCCATCTCCTTTGAGATGTTCTATATTAAAATTAATAACTGAGACATAGCTATGCTAGTAGGAGGCTGGGCGATGTGATGTGCTGCGTTGCTCGGGTCAGACTAAACATTTGCCTTGAATTTTCCATAACCACCAGGAGAAGAGCAGTTGGTTAGTCTTTAATTCAGAAATTTGGCAGCAATGTTATTTGCTAATGTTGAGCTGAGTCACCACTTAGTACCATTTGAGCAGAAAGACAAAAGCAAATCAGTCCAGCCAAGCACTTCACTTCTGCTCTGCCAGCATATGCGAGCAGCTTGCTTGTGCTTTAGCTGTTGGTGTGACTGCCCCAGACACTGCTTCTTCCAATAGGCTTCTTCCAAGGTTCTACTTCTTGTTTTATAGCCTCATGGTGATCCTGCCCCATGGTGCAGGGCATAAGCCTCCATTTTGCCTCAGCTCAGGGCAAGAAGGCCTCATCAGAAAGCAACTTTCTGGCAGGATGTGTATCTGGAGTCAGTTGTAGTTTTGCACAGCTTCCAACGTGAGGTGTGCTCCTAAAAATAAGTTCTTAGTTAACTAATGTACTGTTTGCCGAATCTCTTGTCTTGAGCCACCTGGTCACTAAAGCAGCAGTGAAAAGACATCTTAGGTGGGCAAAGAAGAAAATAAAGCTTCAGCTTTACAGGAACAAACCAATCACCACATAACCATGCAGCCAGTTGGAGACATTTTTGCAACATGTATGCGTAGCTGCAGAAGGGTTCAGTAATCCCAGCTCCTAAGTTTAGCCTGCTTGGCATTGCACACCTCGTCTTGAAACATAGCATAAAGGTTTGCTTGCTTTTTCACTCTTTCCTGAAGCTGTGAGCTGTGCTAGGCTGGTGCTGTTGCTGGTTCAGCCCACTGGGATGCTTCATGCAGTTGTGAGCGTCTGTCGGGGCATTTCTGGCAGACTTTGACATTAACAGATCAGTGATCACATTATCTGCAAACCCTACAAGCAGGGTAATGCTAGTGGTCAAGTAATCACTGTATGAAGGATAAGCTGTTGTCAGCTGAACTGAGAAGAAGCTTCAGTGCAGCATGTTCCTCAGCTCTGTGGCATGGTCAGGAATGATTTGAAGAAGTCATTACACAAAGCATTCTGTTAATATATCCTTATAATTGTAGCCACTGAATCGTTGTATAATATGCACAGTGCTTGCTTGCAACACCATATTAGCCTGTAGATGTTATGGATGGTGCTTGTGATGTAGCACTGTGGATGGGGAAGCGTGTTGTGGGAACGTTCTGCTTTAACATGATAAAAGTTATAACAGTATTTATTTGAAGAAGTAATTACACAGAATATTCTGTTAATGCTTGCTTGCAACACCACGGTAGTCTTTAGATGTAGTGGATGATAACTGTGGTGTAGTATCGTAGATTGTGAGGCTCATGTTGTAAGGCCGGTCTGCTTTAACAAGGCAAGAGAAACAACAATGGAATGCCTAAAATATGACAGCATAAAGATGTTCTGCTCTGTCTTTCTTACCTGTTTGTGCAGAGGTTTCCCCATTGTCCTTGCATTCCACCAGCAATGTTTGGGACAAAAGGAGTGTTGGGAGGAAGTAGGCAACCACAACGACTAACAGTGGAGCACTAGATGACATAAAAGATTGCCAAATAAGCCTATGTCTGTTAGAAAGTCATTGGGGGTGGCAGAATAATTAATTTAATATGAATGTAATGAGTATGTGATACATGTGAAAATGTAACCTATTCACAAACGATCAACTGGTGGAGCATTCTTGTAGTGTTACCTTGAAGCTACCCCAGTGCTGCCAATAAAGAACACTTTGCTTGACAGTAACAAAACATTGCTGTAAAGTTTCTACACATTGATTTTGAATCAATATAGTTAAGCTTGCTAATGTTCTGATGGGTGCCCCTGCCGTCATCTTCTTCAGGTATTAGAAGGAGTGTCTCTGAACCAAAGTGTTAAGGAAGCTTTGCTGAGTCTTTGTCCCAAGGAAATAGGCCTTGCTTGGAATTGATATAGGTTGTGTATCGAATAAATTAATACATAGAAACTTAACAACAATGTTTTGTCACTGTTAAGTCAGGTGTTCTTTATTAGCAGTGCATGGAAGCACTGGGGATATTTCCACCATAAGTGCTTAAAGATTACATGATTCAGAGTCCATTATATTTCCACAGACAGTACATATTCATCAATTTCAGGTGAGACAATTAACATATACATGCCTACCTCAGGTAGTGAATTATGAGGTCTCTGGTCTTCTAGTCAGTGGTCTCTTCTACCTTCCATCCTTTCAGCATCATGACAAACCAACTGACAGTCTTTTACTTCATCCAGTGATCTTCCTCACTTGTCCTCTAGATGAACTTTCTTCATAGACAGATGTTCAGTAGGAGAACGCCTAATTATAATTAATTGATAAGTACCAAAATTGTAACATTTGCTTACTCAGCACTTGGCGTCTGCTTATCCTTGGATAGAGATAAGTTTGGCAACCTATCTTTTAATATATATTGGGGTATTAATTTGTCTTTTAATGATATATACTGGGGTGTAGAAGATAAGGAGGATAGAGGGGAGTATCTTGATGTCTGCCTGTTGTGTCCCAACCTAATCCCAGAGTGAGACAATTTGGCCTTGTGTGGAGACCCTGGCTTTCATTATTGTGTGTCTTTTGCTGACGGTCTCTTATCAAAACAGAATAACCTTACAACATGCTTTCTAGTTTATAATACTACATCTGTAGTATTCTCAGCATCTAAAAGCCATCACAGTTTTGCAAGCAAGATTTAATCACGCAATACAACAGTGCAACAACTGTATTTCTAAAATACACTGCAAAAATATATAGCATTTCTACTTTTTCAAATCAGTTGTTTCTAAAAACAATTTACAAAATACTTTGTGCTCTACTTCAATTCAGCTGGTAGTCACTGAATATGTAACACACTTCTGGGAAACTTCTGCATATGTAACACAAGTAATGTATATAAACTGAAGATGCTTTGTATAAGCGATGTGTGGTTGGAGGATTTCCCCATGCACCCAGTGCTGCCAGTAAGAATACCTGCTTAACGGTAACAAAGCTTTTGCTGTTAAGTCCCTTCTCGTGGATTTCTTTGATTCAGGAAGCATGATGCTCTGTCAAGATGCTGGGTGGTTGTTCACAGGAAGAGATGGAATGCTGCTAAGTCTTCATTTCTTTAAGAATGTGCTTTTTTTTTTTTTTAACGTGATCTTCTTGGCTTTGATTTTTACAGTTTCTGCTGAAGTCTCCCAAAAGGAAGAGAGTGTTGTTGTGACAAGTTTGGTACTTCCCTGTGGCTTGTATATTCAAAAAATACCATGGGCTATTTTAGGCAGTGAGCCTGAAACTCCTCATGGATACACACTTTGTTTTAATGGCTACAGAACATATTTTCTACGACCTTCAAGATTTTTTTGGAAACATCTCTGGAACATACCTTCTAAAAATGTCACTGTGTTTACAAATGCAAAAGATAGTACAAGTCCACTTCACTTCTTAGTCGTGTGTGTAAATAGCCATGTGTTGGCTCAGCATTACTACTACCCTCTCTAATTCTGCCATTTCTCAGGTTGGATCAGCTTGGATCTTGCCATGACCAAGGCTTGTGTGCAGAGCAGATGTTCAGAGTGCATTGGTGAAGCGTTTGCTGCAGGGAATGAGCAGCTGGTGCATGGCTTGGTAGACCTGCTGCCTTTGCTCCCACCACCAAAATGCCTGCTCAGAGGGCCAGAGTGTGTGGGTCACTGGGAATGGTGTGGAGTGCTCCCCTCTGCCTGCCCTCCTGTGTGTGTGCTCGCTCCTCAGATGAAAGGATAAATTGTTTCTGCCTTTGCACAGACATCCTGTCAGGCAGCTGTCAAGGACTGATAAGGCATTTGTTTCTGCCCTCTTTTGTTTTTTAACCATCTAGCTCCTTTGTTTGATTAGCAGCTGCCAGCAGGGGTGCAAGGAGAGGGGCTCAGCAGTGGCTGCGGAGCCAACCTGGCCTGCAGAAGAAATGTCTGTGGAACTGTGCATGAGTATTTTTAACTGAAGAATTTCCCACACTGTTGTCTGCAGCTGCTGCTGCCCGGGTGGCCACATGTCCTTGTGGTAATTGCCTGACTTATGGCAGTCTTTGGACCAGTGAGATTTGAAGCCAGACACCACTGCACGTGTGACAGGCTCCTGCCACAGCAGCAGACTTCCCAGGGCTGCTGCCTTGGGCTCCTTGGAGCTAGGAGCTGGACAAGTCACAGCACTGTGAGGGAGCAGTGTAGGTATGGACCAGGATTCCTGAGACTTGCCTGCTTACAGAGCTTGTGGATCTTTAGTTAGTTAGCTTGTTTCTCATCAGAGAACTGCAAAGTGCCTTTGTCCAGCAAAGCCTGTTTAGGAGCTTTTGTTTAATGAAAAGCTAGATTTGTAAAAGTTCTATGTCACTGCTTATTTGTTTTTTTTCACTGCCCATGTCTTTTTTTTTTTTTCCTTTTTTTTTTTTTTTTTCTTCTTTTTTCTTTTAATACAATGAGAAATTGTGGCTGTCTTTCTGTACTTGTGGGTCCTGGGTCCCTAGAGAGACCCTCACTGCAGTCAGGAGGCAGAACAAAGTGAGATGGCCAATGCCCATAGTAAGGCATGTGGCATCAGACAGTGGTGGTGCAGCTGTGCGCTGCAGCAGCCTTTGAACAGAGAGCTTATTGCAGAGCTGGACTTTGAAGTTTGCCGTCCAAAGATAACATCTTTGAAACCTCTCAGGTCAGTGGCTCACAGCCAGCCAGCATCTCACTCTTTGGGACAGAGGCTGTTCTCATATATTTTTGGATAACACCTATTTCATTGCGGCCCATTCTGGAATGTAGCTAATCATAACCAGAGTTACTCTATTTTTTCTTTTTTAAAAACGTGGGGCTGTGGCTGAACAACCTAACCAGCTTTCTGTGGTTTCCATGACTATTCAGAGTGTCTGAAATAAGATGAATGCACTGCAGTTTTTCACAAATACTGTCAACTTATAGGTTATATGCTGACTATCAGAAGCTAACATTAAAGTTTCACTAAATAATGAGAAGCAATGTGCTAGTGAACTACATATGCTATTTAAGTATTTGTTGCTTTAAATAGCAGCTCCTGGGACTGGAGGGCTCCCAGGACTGGAATAGCAGACACGTCCCTGGACATGGATGAAGTTTCACTGGCAGAGCTCTGTAGAACTTAAGAAAATGATGTTCCACTCTCACTCCTAAAAATGCCAAAGCTGTGTAACTTTTCCATTCTTCAGTATAGTTTTTAATGGTATGCTGAGTACAGCCAGCAGTTGAAATACTTCCTAGATACTTTGGATCTGGCTGATACAGACTGAAAGAACCTTCAGTATTAATTTTTTTCTTCTTTTTTTTTTCATAATTTTGAGGTGGATAGGTTATGTTTTTCAGATGTATTTTTGTTTTGAAGTACTTTTTTTTCCCAATTGTTTGCTGAATAAATAGATCACCATAGCGTGGTTATTTCTTGAATTTGCAGTTGGTGCAGTAAAAGATAATTTCACTCAGCTGGCATTGTCTTCTCGAAATGTACTTGCCTGACGTGCTTATGCACATTGTGTTTTTAATTAACAACTTTGGTGCCAACATGAGACCATCCTGCTTATTTCCCACAGCTTAAGTTTCATGTGTTGTTGGGAGGATTTCTGTGCCCCAGCAGTGGCAGTTCTAGAAGCTGCTTGCATGGAGGCTGTGTCTTCCCTGGTGTGAAGCACAGCAGTGAACCCAGAGCAAGGCAGAATGTGCCGTGCTGTCCCCATTTTGCTGTATGAGCCACAAAGCTGCTGTGGAGTGAGGCATGGGGATGAGGACAGGAAGTCTGAGCTTGAGTGTTGCAACTGATAATAGTGATGAGGAAATAGCAAGCTGGAAGTCTTTTAAAGACCCTTCTTTTTTGCATGATCAGATACTCTGATCAACCAGTCTAGGAGCCAGACTGTGGGGTCGCATCAGAGACACATGTCTGCAAACAAACACATGGGACGCCTGCCGTTCCTGGGTCAGACAGGCTTTGCTGCTGAAGGAGAATGTGTCCTAGGAAGAAGTGTGTTTGTGTATGTGTGTGTGCCTGGACAACTCAAATGCAGCGTTTGCTGTTTAGAGCATACCCTGATGACAAATAAGTGCATTTTGAAGTCTCTGGCAAGGGCTCATGTCTGCAGCTACTTGCTAGCTAGCAGCGAGATCCTCTGGCCATCTGTGATCCCATCAGAGGGCTGAGGAACTGCAGGGCACGTGTGCCAATGGACAGTACTCTGGGTATTCTTAAGCCCATGACACATCCAGTGCTTGTCCCTGTACTGAGTTCTGGCTGTGAACAGCCCAAAATCAGGAGTGCGGGCAAGTGGGGGTGCTTGGATCTGCAGCAGGGCCTGGAAGAGAGGCTCCAGGGGGTGCCTGCTGATGTCCAGAAATTCCTGTGATTGCTTCTGCTGAGAGAAGGACGGGGCTGTATGAAGCTGATGCCTGTTGCAATGAAAGGCCCAGCCAAGGACACTGCTGCCTTATGTACAAAAATAAGGCATACATACATTTGTAGTTTTACCTAGGACCTCCTAAAGTGGAAGGAAGAGAAGGTGAGTCCAGCTGATCTGGAAGTTCATGATACTGTCAACAGCAGGGAAATAATGAGCCCCAAGTGAAATCCTTCACAGGACTTATTCTGTGCCTTGTCCTCTGCTGAATAAAGAAATTATTCTTTATGCTTTTTGGAATCCCTTAGGTTTTTATCTTGGATGCTCATATAGTTGCAGGAAGAAAGGAAATAAAAACATACACACAATTCCATCTCTCAATGGCATTTAAATACTACAGACAATATTAGCTGAAGTAAGACTTGGTATTTGTCTTGGTATTTGTTTTACTTGTAGCTGTGTTATGCATTCCTTCTAATCTCTTCTTTTTGCAAAGATGAAAATCACTAATTTAATCTTTGCTAAAATGTTTCTGACCAGCTGTAAGTTTGGATTTCTTCTCTGGCTTTCTTCAGTTCTTCCGTATAAGATTATGCCATTACATTTCAGTCTTTCAGCCTTTTTTTTTTTTTTTTTTTTGCTTTGTTTGCAGTAAGCAAAGTATTTCAAGGCTTTCTCTACTACAGAGGGTATTTAGAACTGTAAATGTGATTTTTGCTTATTTGTTTTTGTAATTATTACCTGTTTACAGAGTTGTAAGTGCAGCTACCCCAGGGTGTTCCTTAAGCAGCTTTTCTTCACCACCTAGATTTGCTTAAAATCTTCAGTAGCTTACAAATTCCTGTAGCAGAATGATGATTCCATGTGTCTACCAGGAATAAGACTTCTTTTAAGAGGGCAGTGTGGTTCCAGTGAACTGAAAAGCATTGAATCCTTAGAGTTAGAAGCATCCTTTGGAGGTCATCTAGTCCTGCAGTGAGCAGGGACACCTACAGTTACATCAGGTTGTCCAGAGCCTGGTTCAGCCTGACCTTGGATGTCTCTAGGGAAGGGGCTTCCAGCACATCTCTAGGTAATCAGTGCCTCACCACCCTCACAGTAAAAGACTTTTTCCTTATATCCAAGCTAAATCTACCCTCTTTAAGTTTGAAATCATTGCCCCTTGGCCTATCACTGCAGACTCTGCTATAGAGTCTGCATAGCTTCTTGTGAAACAAAACCCATCTCCAACTTGTCCTGGCTACAAAATTCATTGTGTTCTATGTGTTAAAAGCAAACAGATTTTGAGTCTGTGCTCTTCTTCTCCAGATTTGTTTCTTGTGTAAGGGGAATTGTGTACTGCAGGAAGTAGAGGCTGACTGCTGCAGTGCCTGTTCTGCTTGGTGGAATGTGACAAGACTGTGATCTGTGCACAGACAGCAGAGAGTAAGGCGAAGAAATCAGGAGCTGTTCTTTCTCACCCCCATCCTTTGTATGTGGGAAAGCTAGAAACTGGTGTGTTTGGTCCCAAGGATTTGACATAGAGGACAAGCTACTTCTACTTAAATACTGATGTGCTAAAAGGAGATGACTAAAGAAATTCTGGAGTTTGTAGGAAGTCTCCCAGTTTTGCCATGTGACTGTTGCAGTAGAAACATACTGGTGATAATGGAATGACTTGGATTTTTGTCTTCCTTTCCAGTTGGCCTGCTGCTGTGGTACTGCTGCTTGTTCCTTGTGCTGCAAATGCTGCCCCAAGATAAAGCAGTCAACAAGCACCCGCTTCATGTATGCTCTTTACTTCATCCTGGTGACTATTATCTGCTGTGTCATGATGTCGACGACAGTAGCTAATGAAATGAAAACACACGTAAGTAAGATATGCACTACTGCTTCTGAGGGGAAATGGAGCTCCATCTTTCTATTTTCTCCTCCTGTATGAAAGAACACTTCCTTTTCAGAAAAGGCAGTCCTTTCTTTCTACCCACCCATTTCCAAACCCAGACCAATACACTCTGAGTGTATTTCACAACAGCAAGAGTCAGGGATTGTGGAAGTAGTGGCCTGCCTTCTCTTTTGTTGTAGGGAAACCTGCTACTATAAACTCATCCCAAGTTTGCTGTGTAGGTAGTTTCAACACATCTTGTAGTAGAATGAATTGCTTTAGTCTGATGTTGAGTTTCTTTGGTAGCTTGCTAAGTAGTAGAAGAAGCAGCTAGAAAGCAGCACTTCGAGAGTTGTGTTTATAATACTAATTCTGTGTCCTTTGTGTTATGTGACACACTACTACTACAAAGCACAATGCTGCAAATCCTGTGTAGTGCATTTTCTTCCACATGTGTTGACTCATCATGTTCACATGGCCTCTAACTACAGCAGACATTGTTCAGTTCTAATTGTCTTTTTAATTAAAAAGCTTCAAAAGCATAAAAGGAGCTATGGCTAAAACTAGATTATAAAATTCAAATTTCTTTCAGAATCCTAATATATAACTTCCCTGAGATCAGATGCCAGACCTGTTGTATTTCATCTTTGGTTTCATTTCTTAAGCCACTTAATTTGCTCTTAGTAGCATAAATTCTTTCTCTCACTCTACAAGCTACAAGAAAATAAGTCTGTTTTTAAGTAGAGAGAACAATGGCCGGACCATTTACATTTTAAAAATTAAGCAATGTGGGACTGAAACTTTCCTGCCCTGAGCTTCAGGCCTGCTTTGAGGCTGTCACTGTACTCACCCTGAAGATTCAGAATACTTCAGTTGCTCTGAGCATCTAGTTCTCTATATTCCTTCCCAAAGAGAGAGTCCCAGAGGGAGCATGGTGATGGTCATTTCCTTGTTTTACTGACTGTTGGCTGAGTTGATGCCCTACTTAACTTCTGTCCCTGGCTTTTAGTTAGTGTGAAAACCATCCCTCTGAGGCAGCCTGGGCCAGAAGCTGGTGGTAACATCCTCTAACTGAAAGAAAGGTGAAACAACAGGATTACATATGGCTATCTTGAGGGTTTGGTGCCAGTGATCTTTACCCCATTATGCCCTTTTTGTACATTTTGTCCTAACTTTCTTTAGTATTGCTTTGCTTGGATTATCACAATGCTGCCTTCTTACCTGTGGTCACCAGAACTTGCAGTCAGATCTGTAAGAGTGCCTAGTACAGACACTGAGATGTGACTGTGAGCTGCACCTCAAAAGCTTTTTAACATGATGCTGAAGTTTCTTGCCAGGACTTACTTTGACTTAGTGGAAGCTTAGATTGGCAATAAAGTGAATAATCCAAGGAACTGAAGCATATGGAAGACAAATTATATGCTAATAGGTATCCAAATTTCATAAATTCACTTTTCCATGAGTAGTGTGGTTTTGATACTGTTTGTATTCCTAATAAAAAAAACTGTCTCCCTGTCCAACAGAAAAGTGATTCAAGCAGGCTTCAACAGCGTGCTTTTCAGTCTTGCCAAATTCCTTTTCCAGTTTGTAGTCTTTAAAGCTCAGTGTAGGAAGAAATGGCATGAAAAGTAGCTGTTAGTGTGAAGTAGAAAGATAATTACCATCTTAATTTAAAGCACTTGATGACTTTGAATAGGAAATTGACCATCTGAAAGTAGTCTTTCTCCTCTCTAATTTAATAATTCTGGGCTGTTCAGACTCTTGAAACTAATTCAAGCCTGTTCTAGTAAAGTGCACCTTCAAAATATTTGTCCAGACAAACTGGTCTTGGCTTCCCAAAGATGAACTGTGTTTTGAAAGCACAGGGTACTTACTGATTTCTTTGCTTTTGGCTGGATCACAGAGTATTCTTAAATCCTGAAGCCAGTCTGTAAGCAAATACTTTGCAGAATGCTTTTAGGACCTTGCGCTCTTTTTCATGAAAGGGACATCATTTCATTTCATTTTAATTAGATTTGTTTATTTTTCTCTGTTAAAAAATATTTAAAATTTCAGTGCAGTCCTTTATGAAGCCATCACATTGCCAGGAAACCATGAGTCTGCTTTACCAATTTAGAAATCAAATAATCACACTGATGTTACATGAAAGGAATCTCACCTTTATCGGTTTAGATATCTAATAGTTGCACTGATGCTGTGAGAAAGGAATCTCAGCTTGTTAGTGAAGAAATTTTGATTGTTTTGTTGGTTGGTTACAAATTCCCAAGCTGGAAATAGATCTCAAAGTATTGTAGCCCGGTAGCCTTTGTATCTTTGAAGTTATTTTGAGAGGAAACAACAGCAGTGTACATCTTTTATGGACACCATAAAAAGACTTTTAAAAACGTTTGTTTTAAAATAATTCATTTGCCTCCAATGTCATGCCTTCAGCCTATCAATGTATGTTTCAGACAGGATTTTTAGTTCCTGAGTTGTCAAATTCTGCAGGTGCCAGCCCAGAGTTGGGAACCTGCTTGAGTAGAGTATACATGATTTCTTTTTGGTAGGTTTTTCTCTGTTCTTTTCATCCTTCCTTCTTATCTGATCCGTTCCTGTGCCCATGAGACACAAAGGGATTGAGACTGGAAGAGTTAAATTCTGAAAAATGTGCAGAGAAACCGTGGCATTTATCTTTGATCTCTGGGGAGGAAACAAGAAGCAATGGTGAGGGAGTGGATAGGGAGTGAAACAAATAGGGAGGGAGTGGTTTGCTGTGGAGAATAGTTTGAACTGTAGCAAGTAGGATAGATTTCAAAGGAGCAAGGTTGTGTGTATCAAGGTGAAAGGTGGGATACAGCATCAAGATGTGAAAACTTTAACAATGTGGACAGGAACAGGACATGAACGCCTGGTGACAATAAAGTTATACAAGTTGGTTTTAAAATTTGACTTTGGTCCAAGAGGAAGCAAAGCAGGACTCAACTTGAAGAAAGGCTTCTGTGATCCGTGTATATATTTTTCCAGTTATTCTGGTGAGAACCAGCTATAGCTTTATACTGGCAAACGTTCTGTTGAAGCATGGCCTTGCATTTCACAGGCTTTGAAATGATGGTTGATGCAAAAGAAGGGAGATAATATTTGGTTTGTCAAAAAGCTGTTAATTTTTAAAAAAATTTATGTATTTCTTAATGTCAAAGCAGTTTCAAAACTACTGGTTTCATCCTGAAAGTACCCATGTCCTTCTTAAATAATTAAACAAGAGTCAGAAGGAGGATTTCAGGAAAACAAATGTTCGTGAAAACCAATTCATTATTGCCAAAGCATTTCAGTTCTGAATGGTTATATGTTCTGGTAGAGCATATTTTCAGGCTCATTTCCCCAGGCATAACGGCGTTACAGTTTATTAAAATGTAAATTTGCGACCAAACCCAAGTTTTTATATTAAGCTGCCGTTGCCTATTTCTGACAAGTATTAAGCTGGCAAGCTTATGCATGTTTTGATCACACTGTTTGTTTTTTTTTCACTCCAAATATCACCTGTTCAAGACAAGGGATTTTACCTGTGTTTTTTCCTTTAGTTTCACCACTAACAAAGATTTTCTTGTATACTTTCTCCATTTTCATAACAAATTTCATCTGCCACATTCTCCCTCTATTGGATGGGGGCATGTACTGCAGGTTTCTTTGGCTCTTAAGGCCCTTTGTTCTCACATGTCCAAGGGTTCCCAACATTCTCACACTCATGGTGTTGGGCACAAATATGTTCAGGCTTGGAGGTGACCCAAATGCAGCCGACTTGAGCCTGGGCAAAGTACAGCTACACCAGCTTGCTGCTGCATCACAGTTAGTTAAGATGCCAGCAGCTTGACCTGATAGGAAAGCAAATTCAGGGCAGTCTGAACTTGTTCTTCAGATGTTTCTGCTCCAAGTAGTCTAATCTTTTTCTCATAATTATTGCCATTGTCTCAAGGGGTTTCAATTCACTTAAAAAAATTACCAATTTAACAATGTCTTTGCATATCGCAGAATCATAGA
Source organism: Tetrao urogallus (assembly GCF_951394365.1). Lineage (NCBI taxonomy): Eukaryota > Metazoa > Chordata > Aves > Galliformes > Phasianidae > Tetrao > Tetrao urogallus. The sequence continues at coordinate 53,233,649 of NC_136816.1, read as the reverse complement.
ATGACCAGGGTTGGAAAGGACCTCAAGGATCATGACTCTATAATCCCCTTGCCACATGCAGGGCCACCAACCTCCCCTTTTAATACTAGACCAGGCTGCCCAGGGCCCCATCCAACCTGGCCTTGAACACCTCTTGGGACGGGGCATCCACAGCCTCTTTGGTCAGCCTGTTCCAGCACCTCACCACTCTCTCTGTAAAGAACTTCCCCTGACATCCAACCTAAATCTTCTCTCCCTCAACTGAAAACCATTTCCCCCTGTCCAGCTGTTATCAACCCTTTGAAAGGGTTGATTCCCCTCCTGTTGGTACGTTTCCTTTAGGTACTGAAAAGCTGCAATGAGGTCACCCCGCAGCCTTCTTTTCTCCAGGCTGGACAAGCCCAGCTCCCTCAGCCTGTCTTCATAGGGGAGATGCTCCAGTCCCCTGATCATCTTTGTGGCTCTCCTCTGGACCCTCTCCAACAGTCCCTGTCTTTCTTGTACTGGGGGCTCCAGACCATCACAGAGTACTGCAGATTAGGCTTCACAAGAGCAGAGTAGAGGGGGACAATCACCTCCCTGTCCCTTTTGGCCACCCCTCTGCTGATGGAGCTCAGGATACCATTTGCTTTCCGAGCTCTTGCTCTTCATCCATCAAGATGATCAACCCCAGGTCCTTCTCCACAGGGCTGCTCTCAAGAACTGTTCCTTCCAGTCTGTATGGATGCCTGGGATTCCTTCGGCCTAAGTGTAAAACCTTGCACTTTGCCATGTTGAACCTCATCAGGTTCGCCCAGGCCCACCTTTCTAGCCTGTTGAGGTCCCTCTGCATGGCATCCCTTCCTTCCACCATGTCAGCTGTACCACTCAGCTTGGTGTCATCAGCAAAGTTGCTGAGGGTGCACTCAATTCCATCGTTGATGTCATTGATAAAGATGCTGAAGAGCACAAGTCCCAAGACAGACCCCTGGGGGACGCTGCTCGTTACCAGCCTCCATCTGGACATAGAGCCATTGATGACCACCCTCTGTCTGTGGCTTTTTAACCAGTTTCTTATCTCTCGGGTGGCCCATCCACCAAATCCACATCCCTCCAATTTGGAGATAAGGATGTGGTGGGGGACCATGTTAAAGGCCTTGCTCAAGTCCAGGTGAATGATATTGGTCACCTTTCCCTTGTCCACCAATTGCTGTCACTCCATCATAGAAGCCACCGGATTGGTTAAGCATGGCCTTCCCCTGGTGAAGCCGTGCCGATTCCTCATGCGATCAAGCATGTCATCCAGGAGGATCTGTTCCATAATCGTCCAAGGCACAGAGGTGAGATTCACCAGCCTGCAGTTCCCTGAGTTCTTCTTGCTCCCTTTCTTGTAAATGGGAGTGACATGACCCTTCCTCCAGTCATCCAGGACCTCACCTGACAGCCACGACTTTTCAAAAATGATGGAGATCGGCTCAGCAACCACCTCAGCCAGCTCCTTCAGAACCCAGATGGGCACGCCATCCAGCCCCATAGACTTGTACACATTCAGTCTTATGAGGTGGTCTCGGACTTGCTCTGTCCTCATAGTGGGGGGGAATTTTCCACCCCTGTCCCCACCTAGAGGTTTAGGTTTGCAGAGCTCAGGGACGTGAGAAATACTGGAATCCTGGCTGCCAGTGAAGACCGAGGCAAAGAACTCATTCAGTACCTCAGCCTTCTCTTCAAAGCAGCACATGCAGCTATACGTGCAGTTATCCAAGAAGAGACTGAGTTTTTGCAATGTCCCGTACTCAGAGGCCAGGGAATTAGCTTATGGTACTTGTAAAGGGAGGAAGGTAGGTACTTCATCAAGCTTGACTAAGTAATCCTTGACTCCAATAGCGAGCAAAACTATCCAGTGAAAGGAAAACATAATAAAAAACTTGGGTTGGACAAGCTGCTTGCAGCTGAGTGTATTTCAGAGATAAAATTTCAAAACAAAAATTGTCTTTTTAAGCCTTCAGTGATTAAGAACACCTGTAAGGCTTTATAAGTTGTTCACAGCAGTAGTTCATCTTGTTGTGAAAAGATGCCCTTTTCATTACATCAACCCTTTTGTCCCCAGCAGTGTACTCATGTTCGTTATCTGCAAGGATCCCCAAGTGTTTGGTTTTGTTCTTGATTTGTTACTTCAGGATCACTGGTCTCTGAAAAAGATGTTTAGTTGCACAGGGGTGTTCCTGGCCATCATTTATCAGTATATAATGTTGTGCATCCTACATAGTGTTGAGGTCTTTGTTGCTCGTGTAGGTGCAAAGTAAGCTGTTGTTCTTGTGAATCCATCCATTTTCTCTCAGCCTGATCTGTAAGGAAATTACTGCAAGAAACAAAAAAAAACATAGAGGGTCAAGAATTCCATCAAGACGTCAGTAGAATTCCACGCAATAAGAAGCTACTTAGAGCTACCTAGAGATCTGTTTTTAACTGACTAGCTAATTAGTCAAGTGTCTTGGTGTTTTTCTTGTTTTAAAACTCATAATCAGAATGCTATTTGGTACCAAGTCTAGATCTAACAGAAACTCTGTATAAACAGTATGATCATCTATATAAAAAGAAACCTTTGATTTTTCTCAGAAATAATGTTCAGTACCATGCTGATGGATGGCAATTACAAGCAAAGGATTGTGAGGTTAGCCATCAACCCACTTGCTTTCCCTGTTGTTGCTGTGGCCCCTGGCTTGCCCTGGCAATGATGTGGTATTGATAGGTCTCATAATTATTCCATTCAGTCCATGTGCTCATTTGGAATGCTGGCACATTCAGCCAGTTTGTCGTTTCATTGCTTTTCAAGACTTAAGAAAAGGCACTGCTGATGCCCCACACATTTTCTTACTAGCCCTCTAAATTTTTTGTATGTGAGTTGTACCACAAATACTTGTTTACTGTATAATTTCTTAAGCCCTGGCTACTTGATTGAGTCATTTCTGAAAGAGCTTCTCAGGGTGGCACAGCTTGAACTCATTTCTGTAATGCCGGGCAGCTGTGCCGAAACCTGCTTTTCATCTCCTTCTGATTGTAGCCCACCTAGGATTAGCTCAGTGTCGTGGTTTGGCTTTCCTGTGCTGCACTTAGCAATAATTTAACTATGTGTTGCCTTGAGCTACTGAAATACTTCCTTTGGGGAAATTGCTAAAAAGGGTGTTGACTGTTTTGGGTTACTGAATGCAATTGAAAGTTGTGCAGCATACATTGTGGAAAGCATGCTTTCAAAGCCTTGCAGCTGGAAGGTGAGAGCTTATGTGTTAATCTTACATTTCCTGCATCTTGGATGGCTCTCTACCCAGCTGGGAATGCTGCCTGATCCCTTTCTGTTAAGTCCTGTTTGTACTTCCATGTCCTGTTTTTGTAGGCTTACTAGTCTGCTGAAAGAAGTAGACACGGGCATCTTCTTTCTTGGAAATGTTCAAGGATGGTGTTACCCACAATCTTTGCATGTCTTTCTCTCAGAAAATCATCCTGCCTTGATTCTTCCCACATCTGATGCCCATTTCATCGCTTGATTTATTTGTACAGTGTTTTGTCCTAGCAGGTGTTGTTTCCTGATTTTGTCAGTTACCCATGCAGATAGCAGTGATCAGCTCTGAAGGTTTTGATGGGTTGCTTGATTTGTCTTGCTAGCCATGGCTGAGCACTTTGTGCATACAGAGAGGCCCTTCTTCCTTTGAAATAGCTGGTGGTTTTCTAATTAAATGCTTCTAGTTCTGCACAACTCCTTGGCTGTTAGAAGGCAGGGGTTGATCTCCACAAAAGCACTACACAGGAGTCAGTCCTGTCCACAAAGTCCTGCTTTCTGGGCACTCAGAGTCATGTCTACCTGGTGAAACCATGGCCAAAATGTGTGGCAGTTTACATTCCCCTTACAGCCAAGCACAAAGCCTCAAGAGCAAATATTTGACCAGTCGAGAAGAAAGTGGAATTTTCCTCCCTGTTAATTTAACATAAAATCAGGGTAACTGGCACAACTCCCTTTCAGAAACTGTAATGCAAGAGAGGGAACTTATTTCCATATTGCTTGGGTGTGCTGGCAGCATGAGGCAGAGCTTCCTCCCTGTTTGTGGCCCCTTTGGCTGGTGAAAATGCCAATATGGCTTTGTGTAAGCTGGATTACTGAAACAGAGTCTGTTGTTGTAAAACATGGGAAGAAGAGAGAGGGTCCCACAGCGGGTGAATAAGTATTAAGGGACTGCAATGACTAAGGCCAACATCTGAAGAAAAATGAGGTGGGCTTGTACAGCAAACCCATCTGAAAGTAGATGACAGTTGAGGTCCTGGAAGGCTCTAAATTGTCTTTTATACTGTCCTATATTCCTTGAACTGTCAAATCCAGGCTAAGGGGTATCAGCAAAAGGTATCAACGAATGCTGTCAGCGTTAAATGAAGAAGTGAAAAGTCAGTGGTGCACCAGCTTATGAAGGTGTAGTTGTGAGGCACTCTATGTGCTAACAGCTTGTAATGTGTTTCATTTTCCAGTTTCCCTTCTATGAACAGATGTGCAAGGGCATTCAGGCGGGTGAGATGTGTGAGAAGTTGGTGGGATACTCTGCGGTGTACAAAGTCTGTTTTGGAATGGCCTGTTTCTTCTTTTTCTTCTGCTTGTTTACCATCAAAATTAACAACAGCAAAAGCTGCCGAGCGTATGTTCATAATGGGTGAGTATTTGTTTAATTTCCACTCTTTTTTTAGATTTGTGTTGCTTACTTTCCAATTGAGTGTAGTACGAGGCAAAAAGCAAGAGAAAAAAAAGGTTGATTTCACTGCTTTTGTGGGGTATGAAGCAGCCAAGGGCAAAGAACAGCAGCAAGTCAACAAAGGTGTTTTTTTGTCTTGCTGGGTTAGACATTTTTCATAATACTTGATCTGAAGACCTCTAATTCCTATTGTAACCAGATGATTTCTTTTGTTTTCTCTCATCCAGATTCTGGTTTTTAAAGCTTCTACTTCTGGCAGGAATGTGCTCAGGAGCGTTCTTCATTCCTGATCAGGACACTTTCCTCAATGGTACATCCTTCTCATTTTGTAATGCTGCTTTATTCTGTACTGCCTTGAGGGTGGTTATAAATCCTGAAAGCCTGCTCAGTGTGAGCATGGCTGTATTTCTTCAAGTAAATCCAGTGTAGTCCAGGAGAAAAAGAATATTTGAAGCTGTGTGGGGGTGACCACACACAGTAACCTCTCATTGTTGGTGCTAGCCACAAGGAGACCAAGTGGGCTAGTAAAATACTACTGTGGAGCTGTTGTGCAAATTCTTCAAGAAGCAGAGACTGCAATAATGAAGACGAAATTGTTCACTTGAGAGCATAGAGTTCTGTATAAGTTAGTTTTGTGCAAATAGCTCTGTGTAGCACAGCGGCTGGAGACTATGATGTGTGATAAAGAAGTGCCATCAGGGACAGGGTGACCTTCCGCCTGCAGGCGCTGGCTGCCTGGAAGCATGCAGTGCCATAAAATAATGTGGGATGTCACAAGCTTTCAGGCTGATTGTGTAGATGCTATTATAATAAGTAGATAATAATGTGAAACTAGGCTTCTTGCAGCTTGTACAAGCATGCTGCTAGGAGTGCTGTGCCCAATGCATTTCTAGTTCTGGAAGACACCCTGGTGCAACTTGGGCCTGCTAGTACTGGTCAAGTGCTTCAGTACCACCTCTGTGGGGTACACCAGGGGCCTGGTGGGCTGGCAGCAGCAGTCCTGGTGATGACACCAAGGTGAGTTTGTGCTTTTTGGTATGCCAAGCGCATGTAGGCCCTTAAAGTGTTGAGTCTGGGCAGTTACTTCCACTGAAGCACACTGGATATTGTGTGCTTTCAGCTCCCCCAGTCTTTTAACTAGCCAGGGTGTTTATAATAGAGTGAAAGGAAAGAGTAATGCTGGGGGCAAAGTGTACACTGGACAGACATACTATGAACATGCCAATCTGGGAATCTAAGGTAAAAATCACTCAAGGTAAACCACAGGTAGGCTTATTTCAACTTCTTGTTCTTACTGGCTGTTTATGTCTGGTCCTAGTTCAGTCTGGTGCCTCGTAGGTGAAGGGATCCTTACCCATATTCCTTTTCTTCCCACAAAGTCACATGCTGGCTGTGTGAGATTGTCATTAGTTTATAATCACTGCTTGGTGTAGGTGATAAAATGTATTACACCCACAAGCGAGCAGGACACCCTGTTGTCTGTTGAATAATCTTTTCCATGGCAAAAAGTCATCAAGAAGTATTTGGGGAAGAAGTGAAGCAATTTTTTTTGTGTTGATGGGAACTACAATGTAACTTAGTTTGGAAATACAGCATAACAAGCTCTCACCCCCACATTACTTTTTGGCTTTTCTCTGTAAGGCAGTGTCTTACATATCCTGTTCAACTATTCTTCAGGAAGCTCCTGAGGAAGTTCCCGAATCATAGATACACAAAGGGTCTTAGCATTGTCTGGTTCTGTTTTCCCTCTTTTTTTTTGTTGTTGTTATTAGCTATCAAGAAACATACAGCTTTTTTTTTCTAAAAAATGTGGAATGTTCTTCGCATGTGTAGGATTTTAATTACGAATGAGGGGCAGTATGTGCAAACACTACGTCTGTGGGAGTTGTAGCATTAAATCTGCACTGGCCTGCCAACCTTGTCTATGATAGCTCCATAAAGCATGCCCCAGTGTCCTGCCTGTGGCAGTAAGAGATTGTTACTGAGAGTCTCGCTATTTAGTACTTGCTGCATTGGTGGTCTGCTTTTTCCTTCGGTACTTCTTCTAAGTATGTTTTATTTTAATGTGGTGGTGGTTTTTTTTTTTCTTTTTCATTTTTTCCACACTTGTTTGTTTAATTTTCTTCTTTATTGTTTGGTATTGCTCATAGGAGATTTATTGTCCAAAGTATTCAAGCAGTTACCCACATACAGTATAGTAGGTCAGTGGTTAAGTAGTCAAATAACCTGTCTTAAAACTAGTTGATAAATAGCTAGTGTTCTTGCTCCTTTGGGAGTGGCTCAGGACAACATTTGTAAATAGATGAGCCATGCCTTCATTTTCCAGTGGTACTGGAATCAGGGGAAGTAGTTGCCCTTTTTAGCACTGTATTCTAGTACCTTGCAATTTTAGGGTTTAGGCTTCAGGAAAATGCTGTCAGGACTCCTCCACCCCTACCAGTCACAAATAAAAGTTTCAGTATTTTCTGTCTGATTATAGTAACCTTGTGTGTGGAAAAAAATCTGGGCTAGGGAGTCTCAGTAACTGTCATAACAGGCTTCTTCTGAGTGTGTAATAGCTTGCAAGATGAGTTCAACAGGGAGCTTCTTGAGATAATCTTGAGCTGGCCTTTTGGCTAAAACCTCTCATTGAGATATTTAAACTGTGTATTGTCTTCACCTCGTAGACAACAATTTCATCTTATCTTGGGGAAAAGGTGGCTACAACTCTGACCAATTTTCTGTTTCTCTGCCCTTGCAGCCTGGCGCTATGTAGGAGCAGCAGGAGGTTTCCTTTTCATTGCCATTCAACTCATCTTGCTTGTTGAGTTTGCACACAAATGGAATAAAAATTGGTATGTGTTGCACAAATAGTTTTTTATATATAATGTAATATAGTACGCAATATATTATTATACTCTACTATATATATATAGATTACATAAAATGTAATATATACTATATAATAGTATAATATATAATATTATGATGGACTCCTGAACAACATATCCCTTGGAATAAGGGAAATGAAGCATTTGGAAGTGGTATAAATGTTGTCGTTTAGAACTGTGCATCTTTCTTCACCCAGTTTTGTCTTTTCTCAAAGGAAGTGTTTCCTCCTTATTCTACTCTGTGCTGATATGTTCTTAACCTCAATCATTCTGCTTCCAATAAATAGTAGCATATTGGGATGCAAACACTTTGTTTTAAGCTGTTCAGTTTTCTGTGAAAATATACTTGCTAGAAAACAGAGTGCTGCAAGAAAGTAAAACAGGATTTGCAAAGTGTAGCAGTGAAACTGTATGGAGTGGTACAAACTAGTAAATCCGGTTGTTGTTTTTTTTTTTTTGTATCAGCATAATGCACATTGCATGATTTATTTAGTTATTTATGTATTTTGGGTTGTGAGAACTGCTGCTTTCTCTAACTTCATTGTTTTCATCTAAACATGCAAGATTCCATTGTCAACCCACATATACTATGTTTTGGCATGACTTAATTTCAGTTTGATATTATGGTTCCAGTCTTTAGCCTCTGCTTATGGATTAAAATACTTAAGTTGTATTCCTGTGTATATACAGAAATTTTCACTGCCTCCTCTGTACTTTTCTGTATTCCATTTTTTCCACTACAACCCTTGCTGTCTTCTCTTGTCCTAGTTAGCATGTTGACTGCTAGGAAGGGTTTTAGCATACCTTTCTTAGATATCTATTTTCATGGCGGAAGAGTTGAGATCTTACATGGCAGATATTTTTACAGCTAATTACAAGAGCTGCTTTTCTGTGTAGCAGCATTTAGCGTTAGCACCTTCTACAATAGATGTTCATTTCCACTGATAAAAAAGCACTAATGCTAAGGAAAATTTCCTTCAATTTCATGGATGGAACCTAGCAGAGGCTTCTGTTAGTGTGCTGATATACACACATTTCAGGAACATAAGCACTGTCTTTTGTGGTTGATGACATGAACTATTCAACTATTAGAACTTTATTTTTTGGGATATGAAGTAAGGCATTTGTCTCTGTCTTCCCAGGACTGCAAGTGCAAATCACAAGCAGATGTGGAGTGGTTTGCTCGCCCTGGTCACGCTCATCTTGTACTCTGTTGCTGTGGCAGCCCTGGTCCTCATGGCTCTTTTCTACACGCGTTCAGAGGGCTGCTTATCTAACAAGATCCTGATTGGTGTCAATGGTGGCCTGTGCCTCTTTGTGTCACTGGTAGCCATATCACCTTGCGTCCAGAATCGTGAGTGCTGACCTCCTGCTCCTTTCTAGCGCTGCTGAAGTTGTACGCCTTGAGGCATGATGGTTCAGAGCTACTGCTGTTCTCATCCCTGTCTCCTTATCAACACTGTGCTGTGCTGTTGTTGCTTACCAGTTCAGCTGCTAAAACTACAGAGATGTATGATGTTTTGGGTACACCATCAAGCACCTATAGTGTAAAGAATGCTCCTGTGCCAATGGCTGATAAGGTGTAGAGGAGTTTACATAGCACTTGTAACATTAGCAGTTGAGGCAATGGCAGTAATGCTCTTTCACCTCTATTTTAGCATTTGCTTTTGGCTGCTTGCGATTTACCATCTGTAAAGTTTGGGCCTGAAGTAGTTGACAGAAGTATTTCATTCTTCTCTGGTATGTTCAATGTATGCTGTTAATATCTTGCATTTATTGGACCTGGAAGTAGTAATTTAAGTGTCTCCAAAACAAGTTTTGTGGGCAAATAAATCTATCGTGGCAGCCTGTAAATAGCATTTTGGAAAGTTGGTGCTTTTGGCAAGACCAAAGAGATGATTCATTTCTTATGTGGGAATCTTTAATGCCATTTTAAAACAGCCAGCAGAACTAAACAGCAAACTCTTTTCACTTGCTGGAGGAAACATATCTAAACTTATAAACTGCTTTAAATAAAAAGTAAGTGATATTCCCCTCTTTTGAAAGACAGTAATGTGCTTGCTATTTTTTAAGGGATGTGAATTTATTTTTCAGATTGTTAGAATATCTACAAAAGTGATCTTTTATTCTCTTTCTTCTAAAGGCCAGCCCCATTCTGGTTTGCTGCAGTCAGGAGTAATCAGCTGCTATGTCATGTACCTCACTTTCTCAGCACTATCCAGCAAGCCCCCAGAAACCAGTAAGTGCTTCACGTAAATCCCTTCAGACAAACCACGTGTTAAAATCAAGGAGGCCTTTAGGAAAGCTTAGCACTGAGGAATGTAGGAGTGCTGGTTTTTATCTGCTCTGCCCTGTACAAAAGAAACTGTAGATAATACATTTGGGCAGCGTTTCAGAGACTGTAAATGCTCTCCCTGTATTGTCAATGCTTTGGTCCAGGGGAGCATAACTGAGAGTTTTTGGATTGCATCTGTTGCATGAGAGTCATTCTGGTTTGTTTTCTATTGATAAATTTCCCAGAGTCCTGGAGTCCATTGATGTGGCAAGTGCTTGTGCTCATATAATAGGATGTAACTAAATATGCAATATCTTTGGTGATGTGATAGGAAAAAAGTTGGGACAGAGGCTCTTAAGTACCTCTACATGAGGTCAGGTCATCACAGAATCACACAGAATCACAGAATTGTAGGGGTTGGAAGGGACCTCCAGAGATCATCGAGTCCAACCCCCCTGCCAAAGCAGGTTCCCTACAGCAGGTCGCACAGGTAGGCATCCAGGCAGGTCTTGAACGTCTCCAGAGAAGGAGACTCCACCACCTCCCTGGGCAGCCTGTTCCAGTGCTCCGTCACCTCACTGTAAAGAAGTTCTTGCGCATGTTTGTGCGGAACTTCCTATGCTGCAGTTTCCAGCCATTTCCCCTTGTCCTGTCTCCACTCACCACTGAAAACAGTCTGGCCTCGCCATTCTGCCCCCCACACCTTAGATATTTATAGACCTGGATCAGGTCCCCTCTCAGTCTTCTCTTCCCAAGGCTGAACAGACCCAGTTCACTCAGCCTTTCCTCATAGGAGAGATGCTCCAGGCCCTTCACCATCTTCGTGGCCCTCGGCTGGACTCTTTCCAAGAGATCCTTGTCTTTTTTGTACTGGGGAGCCCAGAACTGGACGCAGTACTCCAGATGAGGCCTCACCAGGGCAGAGTAGAGGGGGAGGATCACCTCCCTCGACCTGCTGGACACGCTCTTTTTAATGCACCCCAGTAAGCCATTGGCCTTTTTGGCTACAAGGGCACACTGCTGGCTCATGGCCAACCTGTCGTCCACCAGGACACCCAGGTCCCTCTCCGCAGAGCTCCCCTCCAGCAGCTCATCCCCCAACCTGTACCGGTGCATGGAATTATTCCTCCCCACATGCAAGACTCTACACTTGCTTTTGTTAAACCTCATCCGGTTTTTTTCTGCCCAGCTCTCCAGCCTATCCAGGTCTTGCTGAATGGCAACACAGCCTTCAGGCGTGTCAGCCAATCCTCCCAACTTCGTATCATCGGCAAACTTGCTGAGGGTGGCCATTATCCCCTCATCAAGGTCATTGATGAAGATGTTGAACAAGACCGGACCCAGCACAGACCCCTGAGGAACACCGCTGGTTACAGGCCTCCAACCGGACTCTGCACCACCAACAACGACCCTCTGCGCTCTGCCAGTCAGCCAGTTCTCAACCCACCTCACTGTCCACTCATCTATCCCACACTTGCTCAGCTTTGTTATAAGGATGTCGTGGGGGACAGTATCAAATGTCTTGCTGAAATCAAGGTAGACTACATCCACTGCTCTCCCCCCATCCACCCAGCCAGAGACAACATCATAGAAGGCTACCAGGTTGGTCAAGCACGACCTCCCCCTGGTGAACCCGTGCTGACTACTCCTGATAACTTCCTTTTCTTCCACTTGTCTGGAGATGACATCTAGCACAAGCTGTTCCATCACCTTTCCAGGGACAGAGGTGAGGCTGACTGGCCTATAATTGCCTGCATCTTCCTTCTTGCCCTTTTTGAAGACCGGAGTGACATTGGCTATCTTCCAGTCTTCAGGCACCTCCCCCGTCCTCCAAGACTTCTCAAAGATGACAGAAAGCGGTTCAGCAACCACCTCTGCCAGCTCCCTCAGCACCCGTGGATGAATCCCATCAGGTCCCATGGATTTGTGAACATTGGTGTTGCCTAGGCGCTCCCGGACCACCTCTTCCCTGACAGAAGGGAGGTCTTCCATTCCCCAGATCCTCTCACTCACCTCCAGGGTCTCAGATTCCCGAGGGGGAGCTTTTTCACTGAAGACAGAAGCAAAGAAGGCATTCAGTATCTCCGCCTTCTCAGCATCCCCCGTTACCAGCACACCCCCGTCACTTAGCAGGGGAGCCACATTCTCCCTAGTCTTCCTTTTACTGTTAATGTACTTGAAAAAACCTTTTTTATTATCCTTTATCCCCTTTGCCAGATTTAATTCCAGGCGGGCTTTAGCCTTCCTTGTCGCATCCCTGCAGACCCTGACAACATTCCTGTATTCTTCCCAAGTAGTCAGACCCTTTTTCCACATTTCATGGGCTTTCTTCTTTCCTTTGAGTTTGTGCACGAGCTCCTTGCTCATCCACACAGGTCTCCTGCCACCCTTTCCCGATTTCTTCCTCACAGGGACACACCGATCCTGAGCTTGGAAGAAGAGCTGCTTAAATGCCCACCAGCTCTCACAGGCCCCCTTGTCTTCCAACACCCTAGCCCATGAGACAGCTCCAAGTAGGTCCCGGAAGAGATCGAAGTCGGCTCTCCTGAAGTCCAGGATAGCAATCCTACTTTTTGCTTTACTTCTTCCACTCAGGATCTTGAACTCCACCATCTCATGGTCACTGCAACCCAAGCTGCCCCCGACCTTTACTTCCCTGACAAGCCCTTCTCTATTAGTGAGAATAAGGTCCAGCAGTACCCCTCTCCTCGTCGGTTCCTCAACCACCTGCATCAGGAAGTTGTCTTCAACACATTGCAGGAACCGTCTGGACCGCGCGTGCCTGGCCACATTGCTTTTCCAGCAAATATCTGGATAATTGGAGTCCCCCATAAGCACCAGTGCCTGGGATCGTGACGCTGCTTCCCATTGTTTGTGTAAGGCCTCATCAACGTCCTCCTCCTGACTGGGGGGCCTGTAGCACACACCCACAACGGTGTCAGCCATACCAGCCCGCCCCTTGATTCTTACCCACAAGCTCTCCACTGCTACACCACTCTCCCCCAGGTGGAGTTCAATACATTCAAGCTGCTCTCTTACATAAAGAGCAACTCCACCACCCCGCCTCGCCGGCCGATCTTTCCTAAAGAGCACATAGCCCTCCATGACAACATTCCAGTCATGCGAGCTGTCCCACCACGTCTCTGTGATCGCAATGAGATCATAGCCATGTGACCGCACGCAGATCTCCAACTCTTCCTGTTTATTTCCCATACTGCGCGCATTGGTGTATAGACACTTCAGGGAGGCAGCATTCCCCTGCCACACTCCATCCCTTCGAACTCCACCCTCGTCACCCATCAAGTTCAATATTGAACTTTGAACTACCTGAACCTCAGCAGTCCTCATTTTGTCCCCTTCCCCCTTCTTACCTAGTTTAAAGACCTTTCAATGAGGCCCGCCAGCTCCTGGGCTAGGATCCTTTTACCCCTTGCAGACAGTTGAGCTCCATCTGCAGCCGTCATGCCAGGAGCTGAGTAAATTGCCCCATGGTCAAAAAAACCAAAGTTCTTCTGCCTGCACCAGCCTCTAAGCCATTTATTGATGAGGAGGGCTTTTTTGATCCTCTCAGAGTCCTTCCCCGCCACTGAAGGGATAGAAGAGAAGACTGCCTGCACTCCCGCACCATCCAGTACCCTCCCCAGACCCTTGAAGTCATTTTTGATTGCCCTTAGGCTTCTCTTGGCAGCATCATCACTGCCAACCTGAACTACCAATAAGGGGTAGTAGTCAGACGGGCGAATAAGCCCAGGCAACTTTCTAGAGATGTCCCTGACCCGTGCCCCAGGGAGGCAGCACACTTCCCTCCGGGTGGGGTCAGGACGACATATCGGGCCCTCAGTTCCTTTTAGAAGGGAGTCTCCTACAACTGTCACCCTCCTTTCTTTACCAGAAGAGGCGGTCTTCAAGCGTGGAGCCGACCGCCTCTCCTTAGCAAAGCTCAGAGGCTGTTCCACCACCTTGTTCTCAGCCTCCTCACCCTCCAGTTCCAGGGTTTCAAACCTATTACTCAGGGGCACCTGAGGAACCAAGGTAGGTTGGGGAGGGCGCCACCTGCGTCGCTGAGGTGGGACATGCTGCCATTCCTCTTCTCCTCCCAAGTCAGCTCTCTCGGTTTTAGTACAATAAGGCAGAGAGTCCACTACAGGCTGGGGGTTGCAATCTCTGCTTGTTTCTCGCAGAGAGTTACACCACCAGTCTATTTCCCTCTCGCAGTCCCTAATGGATCTTAACCGCTCCACCTCCTCCCTAAGCTCTACAACAAGGCTGAGCAGCTCATCCAACTGTTCGCACCTCATGCAGGTGGCATCCCTCCCATCGTCCCCCGGCAGCAGCAGACTCAGGCACTCCCTGCAGCCAGAGACTTGAACCGCTGCAGTTCTGGGCAGTCCCTCTGTCTGGGTCGCCACAGACTTGTTGGAGCATGCCCAACGTCTGGTAGAGACTATGTTTGAACTTACAGTCACTGGGTCAGCGAGTGGGAGAGCAGTCACCTGAGCAAGGACAAGAACAATTACGTGCCCTGCCACAAGGCAGCTGCATCAGCTCAACCCCAAAGTTTACTAGATCCACACCAGTTTATAGGTGCCTTGCACCCAAGTGGCTTTGTTCTATTTTGCTGTGCTGGCGATCGGAGTGGATCCTTTGTTTCTCTTAGAATTATTACAGCAGACAGCCTTTGCTATCCAATTGAACAAAAACTTGAGTATTGTTCATCTTTGATTTTGAAAAGAAACATTCTGAGTAAAGACCTGGTGTTATGCCATAGTTGTTTGAAGTCATGCTGTTCTTCAGCTGAGTTCCTGTAGTCTACCATTCTAACTATGTCCCTTATGCTGCAAAAACATAGCAAGACTTTACAATGAATCAAGGAGACAATGTATAGCCTTGTTTAAACAAGGCCTCATAGCTTGCACAAGCAGATAAATCTAGGAAGGAACACAAACCATAGGAACATGAGGTTCCAAGAAGATAAGTAGAGTTTCTGTTTGCAACTCAGTGAAGGATCCTCTGAAGTGATAAGGAGATGCTGTTTAGAGCAGGGTGAAGGGTCCAGTGAAGATAAGCAGAGTTGTTGTTTGCTCAACTCAGTGGGGAGGGTCCCGTGAAGATAAGGAGGCAGGGTTGCTGTTGTGACACAATGCAGCCTCCCTAAAAGTTACAAGTTCCCAGTGAGGAAGGCTTTGTGAGGATGACTAATAGCCTTCATCCAACGACCATCAGATGTGGCCCAGAGATCCTCGTCACATTTTAGGTGCGTGCTCAGAAGGGTGGGACAACATGGTAAAAAGTTATTTTAAATTCAGTGCATATGTAACCAATTTCTCTGAAATGCAATGAATATGTATGTATTCACTGTGCCTATAAATGTGTAGCTGCCTCTTTCCTTGCTGGGCATGTTTGGTGGATCCCTCATGCACTCAGCGCTGTATTAAAGGAATTCCTGCTTGACATAACTCATGGCATGTCAAATTACTGTTGGATTTCTCAGCATCACCATGCTCTTCTCAACCTGTTTCCTCTTCCCATTTAACAATTAGAATCACCTGTTTGGATGGGTAATATTCTTTTCATTTACACAAGACTTGTCTGGATCCAGATCATTAATGAAAAAAAACACTATTATTGCTCAGCGTTTAATACTGAAAAGCTAAAGCAGTGATAGCTAGAACCTCAGTGGCAGAAATGAGGAGTTTTACAGTCACTTGCCCAGAGGGAAAATGAAAGAGAGGGGAAGAATCTCTCGCACTAGTGTAGACACAAGCACATAACACAAACATATTCCAGAGCTAAGAACAAAAACCAGACTATTTTGGTGGAAGATGTATTTAATAATGTAAGCAGTGTTTTTGAAAGAGTATAGAAATTGGGTTAGATGTCATCTGAATTACTCATAACATTTGACACTGTCCTAGAAAAGAAAGGGAAGAAAGTGATGTATGATATTAAATCATTAGTTTTGTTTTATCTCATGCTTGTGACAATCAGAGCTTTTAGCAGTTTAAGGAATGAGTGCTCTGATTCTTCTGGTACGCATTGCAAGTGTGGTTATTATATTTGGCAGTTTGTATCAGGCATGCTCTTTCAGACTCCCTGAATCAGATGTTTCTCATTGTGTTCATCCCAGTCTTTGTCAAACTAACTCTCGTAATGGCTTGTGCAGCTTTTGCATTGGCACATGCTGGAGCTGACACTTGCTAAGATGTCCTGTACCACATCACTCAGATTTGCCATACACTGATTTAATGCTGACACATTCATTGAGCAGGGGCCTGCAATTCAGCCATAGTGCAAACCAGACCTGAAGAAAATGTACACCACAAATACTTGTTTGCAACATACAGCATGGTTGCAGATGTCAGAAGTAAAAGACAAACAAAAGGAAATGTCCATTGAACTTCTGTTTATCACAGCCTTTGATTTTGGTGCCAAACTGAGCTAGAAGGCATGCCAAACAGTAATCTACCTTGTTGCTGCAACCATGATGGATGCAGGTGGGGGATTCTGCACATCTCTTGCCAACATATTCCCTAAAGGTTGTCTTCCCTTCCTTGCTCCTGGTGTGGTTTTGTTCCTGTCATCTGCTGATAATGATCTTATGCAGCCCTACATGGAACCAGGTCAGGGAACTGACTTTTGAGTTTATTTTTAACCTGCATGTAGCCTTTGCTGCGTTTTGCCCTCTGGCCTTCCAAATAGTTCTGCTGCCGCACTGGAGAAGGAAAGGGGAGATGGGAACACAGTTTGCTTGGAAGGGCATTGGCACGAAATCTCTTGAGATAAGATGCAGCTGTGATCAGATGCTTTTAGGGTTATGCTGCAGACTGTTGCTATGCTTTGACTCAAAGTAGGTGTTGAAAATATCCAAATAATTTATCAGGACAGTATCTCTGATAAAGCAGATTTTATTTGCAGTTGCAATGGCAGGCCTCCTGCCAGCAGGAGAGCACACAGAAAACAGCGTTACATCTTTTATCCCCCATTGCCTGACGCTGATCTCCTTCTCCCCTGGTTCCTCATTGGCTGAGTACTGTAGGTTCACACTCTTTTGCGATGCTTCACTAATCTTACAAATACCAAGTAGACACCAATCCTTGCCTCCCAGACACAAATATCTTAATTGGTTAAATGCCTTCTAACAATTGCTTTCTTAACAAACAGCTGGTGATAACTTTCAGATGCCTGCTTTACAAGATAAACATAAACATAACCTCCTAATTGTTTAATTGCCCCCTAGCATTTGTGCCCTTTACCCTAGGTCATTGTTCTGGTCATCCGTCTGTCCTTGCATAGAGATAAGCTCAGAAGGAGGACAGAGGGGAATATCTTGATGCCTGCCTGTCACATTTCAACTTCTCATGGAGTGAGGCAGTCTGGCCTTGTGTAGAGGCCCTAGCTTCTCTGATGTTTGTTAAATCTGCTTTTCTTTTGCTGGGAGCTTCTTATCCTCACAGAACAACTCTACAATATGTTTTCTAATCCCTAACACTATACCCACATTGTTTGGAACATTTAACAACTATTGCAATTTTGCAAGAAAGAGTTAATCACATAATTCAGTTATAATGTTTCTAAAACATGCTGTTAATACATACGGTGTTTCTATTTCTTAGATCAACTATTTCTAAGGATAAGTTACAGAATAAAAATACATTGTGTTCTACTTCTTCAAATCAATTGCCCTTTTTAATATATAATGCAGAAACAACATTCCATTCCCATGGTAGGTAGTTTATTTCATTTCAGGAACCTAAAAGTAGTATTTGCAAACATTACATCTCTTTTTCTCTACATATTTGAGACCAGACTGTTACTTTTTTCACCAACTGTGAGTTTTGTAGTTATCCTCAGGGCACTCTTGCATATGCAAAAAATTATGATCTGAGATGCATACTATCTTGGTTTTGTATGGCTTCGTAGTCTTGGGTGAAGTGTTGGGAAACTTCCAGCTTCTTATTTCAGCAGTCTGTTGCCTTGTTTGTCAGCTTGAGTGAATAAGCTTTATTACCCTACAAAATTGTATTTTTTTGTTCTGGAACACTGATCTGTAAGGTTAGGTTTGCAGAATTTATTCAGTATTATTTTTCTGAAAGGTAGAAGGATGCAACTGAGTTGTATCTACTCATTATCAGAAGTTTAAAAAAAAAAAAAAAAAAAAAAGTTTCCTGAAAAACTATGTGCAGAAGAGTACTTTGAAGTGAAGTGAGCATTGGTAACTGTGGTTTTCATGTTATTTTTGTTTTATGAAGTCCTGGATGAAAACAATCAGAACATCACGATATGTGTGCCTGAATTTAGCCAAGGACTACATGGAGATGAAAACCTGGTTACAGGCCTGGGTACTACCATTCTCTTTGGCTGCATTTTATATTCCTGGTAAGTCTTGGAGTTTACATTTGCTATAAATGCAGTGCTGTCTATCTAATGATGGCTTATAGCAGTCCTCAAGCAAAGTAATAGCAAGAAATAGAAATTTGATGGAAGGTTCCTGTTCCCTTAATTTTAAAAAAGCCCAGCAACTATTGAAACAACCATATTTCATTAAAATTGAATAGAACAATTTAAATTTGAAGGTGGAGGGGAAAAGTTTACGCTGTCCATGAAGGTGATCAGTCTCAAGGTGCTTTGATTCTGTATTTACTGTTCTGTAGGGATAAATCCATGCAGATGTGTCTGTCTAAGAAAGCTGTCTGAAATTTCTGTAATAACCTGGCAGATGCTATCACTGTTCTTCTGGTGTTTTTGGAGTAAATAAATAAACAAACACATGAGGGTTTAGGGCTTCTTTTGAACAACTTGTGAGCATAGGACTACTCTCAGCATTTGTCAGCAATGTCTTTTCTGAAATCTGTCCCTACCTGTAGTGTTGTGATGCTCACCTGGAATTATTGCGGCTTGCATCAATAAATTAAATCATAGACCAAGGGAGAAGGCAGTTGCTGATAATAAAGACATAATGTGTTACTGTTATGACTGTGAGTTGCCAGGAAACAGCACTGCCTGTCTGTTGTAAGCTTCTGAGCAGTTTTTGCTTCTGAGTCCAGAGTTTGTGTACTGAAACTCTAATAATTCTAAAGTGAATACGAGAGGCATTCTGAAGAAGTAGCACAGCAAATCCTCCGTCATCAAATATGAATATTTGCCTATTTAATCCTGATATCAAACATGTGGGTTTGTACTTTGGATCTAGTTTTCATGGAACAGCATTTTCCAGTGCATCAGGAGGGTGTTTAGGGAGTAACTTTCAGGTAGCCAACCTGCTGGGGAAATGCACCATGATTTGGGAAGATGAGGGCTGCCAAGTAGAATTCAAAGGGAATTCTGACCTATTGCTTATGGCAGATGAGTGCATGCGGAGCAGTTAGCACCCTTTTCTTTGTGGAAAGTTTGATTTATGATCCTGAGAGGGGAAGGCTGGCTGGATAAGAAATATTTCTTACAAAACTAGAAGAGATTTTCCCCAGACGATTACTGTCATGCAAGAAAGTAATTTTTAGTGACCGGAATAGTGACAAGCAGTTGGTGATCTGCTCTGAAAGCTGACTGCTGCCAGTGACAGGTTTCTTTACTGGCAAAGCCTGTAGAGAAGCATTTTATGAACGCTGAGCCCAAGCAATGGCTGTGAAATTAATATAGAAACATTAGTTGAGCACAGCAAGGAAGATCTTGTCTAAAATGCAAATCGGAGTGCTGAGCTGTTTGCTGCTGTCTGCAGGTGATGAATTCACCCCCTTTCAGGAGTGACCTACTTTCAAGCTTGTGATTCATTCATAGTTGGCCTGTGGCCATCTGTAGGCTGGTTTATGCTTGTGCAGAATAAACTTTTCACATGCTTTGCACTTGTGTTTCCTGTGGTGAAAAATCACCCTTGTAGGCTTCTGCAGAAAGTTCTTACTCTGTCTTCTTTTGCTCTTAGTTTGACCTCAACAACACGTGCAAGTTCTGAGACATTGAGAGGAATATATGCAGCACCTGAAACTGAAGTGAGTTCCTGCTTCGACTGCACAGATTTCATTGTGTGCTTTTCCTGCTGTTGTTTTCATGGCTAACTAACCTGTAATTCGGTAAAAAAAAAAAAAAAAAAGAGTGCTTGTAGCACACATGTTGCTTGCCTGTGGATCTGTATGAATATATGTCTGCTCTGACCCTTCTGCAGCTGTTACAGGTCCCTTGGCAGTGCCTTTAAGTAGTAAAAATGTAAAATGTAAAAATGTAAGTAGTAAAATGCTCTTGCATTTTAGCTGTTTGCATAGCATTGTGAAGACTTCCTGTAAATCTTCTGCTCCTCACAAGCTTGTTTTCTCATTAAAAGACAAAGTCTGCTGGGCACTAAGAAACTGAAGACATTCCTGGACATTATTAATCCTGATTGCTTTTGTTGTGCACATGAACTTTGATTAAATAATGAAAAACAGAGGTGCAAAGCTCAAAGCATGTATGAGAATCCAGAAATGCAGATGGTATTTGCAGCACCTGGATGTGAGAAAGCAAAATATGGTTAGCTTTAGGAGTGTGTCAGGTGCTAGAGAAGTTTCTCTTTACCTCTGAAAAAGCCATGACTTTGTAGCAGCACAGCGTGGCTGTGGGGCTGACATGTGCTCTGCTGCAGGGGAAGCACAAGCTGCTGGATGCAGCCCATCAACTGGGAAGGCTCAGCTTTTGCACAGCAGCAGTTGCCAACATAGTTATTTCTGCACCATTTGGTTTTAAAGAGCAGTACAAGAACCACTGAACATAAATGTAAAGAAATGACTGGCAGAGAGCAACTAATTGCATTGATTGTTTTGTCTGTAATAAAGGTCCTTTGTCTTTCCAACCATGAATATAAACATAGCTTTACAGTTGCTAGTGGTATACAGGAAGCCTTTCAGTGTCCATGCTGAAGACAGCTGAGTGTTTGGAAGGGCTAGTTGTACGTGTGCCAGCGTTGCTATTAGCATCACTGTGTGTGTGCAAGGACTTAAGTTCTGACAAATGAAACTCATTAAAAGGTTTGAGGGAATGGAGGATTTTCTTCAGAATCTTAATACAGCCAAAGGGAAACTCAAGCTAAAGGCTTGGTGTAACAATGGAAAAAGCCCATTAATTTGTTGAGATACAGAATAAGAGTTTTCCTTAAACTCTTGACCAGTCCCTTAAGAATGAGCTTTTTGACTTCTCATGAATTTATGAACCCAATGAGTATATGTAATCACAGGTAGAGTGAAAGCTGTAATTTTTTTCCATTGGAAACTCTGAAGGCTTGACGCATTCCAGAAGTTACATGCTATCTTTATCAGACCACAACAAAATTAAATCCTAGAGAGGAATTTTATTAGAAAGAATAAGGTAGGTGAATGCAGTACACAGCACTGAGCTGTACTGTGGTCTTATGCAAAAAGTGCACCTAGTTGTATGTTCATTGTTCTCTCCGCACCATTTTTTCATTTACATGAACTCTCGACACAGGGAGTGTCTGACCCTTCAGTAGACAATTTCAGCTTTCCTTTTTCCATCACTTAAAAAAATGTTCTTTTCAATGAAGCAACAACTTTCTCCTTGTACTCAGTCTAGATCCATTTCAGCAAATTTTTTTGAAGATAAGTACATTCGCATTTCTGTTATTCCCAGTGCCTGCAGCAGTTTTGCAAGTTCATTTTATCTTCATTTCAGTGAAGAATTTATTTGAATGACACTTAGATGTGAGTCTTAAGTGTCTTTCTGAATCCTTAATGTGCCACCACATTAGCTTTTCCACCATTTTGTCATAGTTTACGGTGTAATGCTGCCAATACTTGATCTTGAATTATATAGAAGAGATTGGTTCCTAAAGATGGATTTGTTTGCTCCCAGCTCTTTCCAAGTAGGTTTTTCCAAAGCTTAGAAGCTGCTCTTACAAACAATTTGGCAAATCTTAATTGCAGTTTCGTGCTGGTTGGAAAAACAAGCCAGATTTTTCTAAATTAGTGCCGATAACTTGGACATAGCAAGGCCTTCTTCACCAGTTGTTCTGCTTCTTTGCTTGCACAGGCTCACACCTTTGCTGTTGTTTATTCCACAGGTGGCTCGTTGCTGCTTTTGCTGCGTGCTTGATGGAGATGGTAATTACATTTTCACTGCAAAATTTACCCAGCCTAGTGGCTTTCAGATCAAAAAAAGAAAGTTAAAGGCACAAGCATAGAAAGTTTGTTGTATCCTTGGTTTGTATCATGTCAAAGTGAAACAACTGAAGTATTCAGCCTTAGACTAAGGAGGAAAGTAGCACATATATCAATACTGTCTTCAAACAACAGGCTAGTTAATAATTCCTTAACAAATGACTTGATAATGAAACAGAAAGAACATGGGTGTGACTGACTGTGGGATTTTTGGATTAGCAGCACCACAGAGACTCTGGTTCAGGAGGAGTTCAGGAAGGGTGTGCTCTGTTTGCAGAACATGAAGGGACATCAACCTGGACTTGCCAGGAGAATATCCTACAAGTAGACCCAGACACTAAATAAATAAGCCAGACACTCAAAAAAATGGCAAGCCAGTACCAATGTACCAGCAACCTGATACAGGGCAGCCTTTCAGTGACACTCCCATTTTTTTTTTTACTGAATGCTTAGGCCCATGCCCTGAGGGCAGGAAAATGCTCTGTCTCCTGGTTTGCAGAATCGCACTAGACATCTTGTTCTGTTTTTCATGAATCTAGCCACTATTTTCAGTTCTCATTAAATTTGCTGAAGTTTTCTTGCTTTTTGTCTCTTACAGCTAATGCTGAGGAGCGTGTTGAAAAAAGGGGCGGCCAGACCGTGATTTATGATGAAAAGAAAAGCACAGTGTACAGCTATACCTTCTTCCACTTTGTTTTCTTCCTGGCTTCGCTCTACGTAATGATGACAGTAACTCATTGGTTCCAGTAAGTGCATTTCTTTTAGAGCCAAGAAACTAATGCCTCTGTGCACTGAGAGGAGAGATCTGAGTGGCAGTGCCTGCTGCTAGTGCATCTCCTCTCATAAAGTAGGAGGCTGCAAGAGAGGGCTCACGTCTTTCCTGGGGTATTTTTGAGTGAGTTCCTGCTCTGCAAATAACTGCTTTCCCCTGTGGCTGTGTTAACCTAGTTGCAGTGTATGACCCACCTGGAGAAACAGAGGCTACTACAATTTTCACAAACAGTGAGTTTATTGCTTTTTTTTTTTTTCCTTCTCTTTAACAGCTATGAAAGTGCCCAGATTGAGAAATTCTTCACTGGAACCTGGTCCATCTTCTGGATTAAGATGGTCTCCTGTTGGTTTTGTGTCTTTCTCTATTTATGGACTCTTGTTGCTCCACTGTGTTGCCCAACCAGAGAGTTCTCAGTGTGAACACTCAAAAAAGCTGAGTGTTTTATCTTTTTTTTTTTTTTTTTTCCTGTTACAAATAAAGTTCAGTGATCACTTTGTAATGAGGAAACACCCATTGCCTCATTATCATAATATGCCAGATAGTAACTTTTTAGCTAGATTAAAATAATTGAAAACTTTTTTTTAACCATTTTGAAATTGTAAGGAAGTATTGCCCAAAGGGATGATTTTTTTCCAAAACTTTTTAAGACTGATGTGCGTAGTGCAAAGAACATGGTTGTTTCATGAACAGAAAGAAGTGAAATGCTTTTAGAATAACTGACAATCTTTCTCTGACCTTATTGGCAAGAAAATAAAAACAAATAATGGTGCAGATATCAAACATTTACAGAAGATACATCTTCTAGCAGAACACATTCCTTTTTATACTGTATTATTAACCATGTCTTTTGCAATGATGATGTGAACTGCTGTTTTGTACAGCCGATAATTCTTGTAAGTAGTACACAGATCCCTTTTTCCAGAAACATACCTGAATACTTCTGTAGAAATAGAGAATATATAAAAGTTTGACTGCCAAAACATCTAAACATTGTTTAAATATATTATAAATTACTGTATTACCTAGATTGAGAAAGCAATCTGCCATTGAAAATAGAGTATTTATCCTACTGTAACTTTAACAGGCACCTGAACATTCTATGCAATTCAGAACTTATCCAGTTATTAACAGCGGGGAGTTCTACGCACAGAGATTCTTCAGCTCTGAATTTGATTGATTTTGCTTTGCCAGATTAAGATTAGTAACTGCAAGTTTTGTGTACTGTACAAGGATTTAAGATACGGTACAGTCTTTATTCAAAATGTTTTCTGCTGAGGAAATATTAATTACAAGAGCACTGTTCAGTTACTGATAGCTTTAAACGTGGAGTGCTCAGTTACTTTTCTACCCTGTTGTCTCAGTTTGTGTCTAAGGATCTCCCAGGGTCTTCAGTTCTGTTTCCGTTACTTATTTGAAAATAGAGTGATAGAAAAAGGACTGTAATCATCCTCCTTTTCTGCCTGTATTGTTTGGAAGCATTCTTCCTAACTGCTATACCTTTATACTTCTCTGTTAGCATTAGTTTTGTTGTTGCAATGGGAGATAGATAGCCAACGGATCCGTTAATGGGAATGGAACTTCTTTTATAGTGCTCCTGTTTCCAGTAGTGAGGTAAGGAGTCAGGAAAACAAAAGCAGAAAACACAGTGTGACAACAGCTGCCATAGTACAAATGACTGACTTGACAACATAAAGCCCTACTATATGCATATATATATATGTGTGTGTATATATATATATGTATATGTATCTTTCTTTTCTTCTAGCAAACGACTTGGCGGTTGGACAACAGCTCAAATGCTTGAAGTTCTGAATAAGGCTGAACCTACTTAAATTATCTACTTACCAGGGGGAAGAACTTACAACTGCAAGTTACCCCCAAGGCTTTTTTTCCTCTTTTTCTGTGTGTATGAGTACACATATACGTATATACACACAATGCGACGTGTGCAAAGAACCAGTTTAGCTGGCGTAGGGTGCTTTGCTTTGTTTTGTTTTCTTTATTTGAAAACATGATCGAGCCTTAAGTGCTCACCCAATGCTTTCTACAAGACAAAAGCACAACACAGAGGCCAATGAGGTGGCCAAAATATTGATATGCCTTATTTGTTCTGCTGCCATAACTGATAGCTAAGGCACATCTGGTGAGTGATCCTAATGTAATACATCTCAGTTCAGCTCTTGTTTTGTTTGCCGTTTTCAGCTGTCTTTTTGCTGTGGTATCCTAGAGCTCCTGTCCTGCTTGCAATTTGCTAGTGGTGTTATCTTCCCAAATTCTAACGCTCTTACCTCAAGGAAAATCTGCAGGCATGAATGTCCTGGACATTGCCTACCGCAGTGACTAGGAGCCTCAAAATGCCTCTGGAGTGAAGACTATGGGAAGGAGGAATCTCTTACAGCTCCAGAGCTCTAAAGACTGGTGGCCAGTTTTTGTCATTCTTGCTTCTGCTGGGAGATACTGGTCTTGTTAAGAACTCTATTAGCAGGAGGCCCATATGCTTGGCTGCATTTGGAATCCAGCAAAGCAGATCCTTCTGCAGCAGAAAGGCACTTGTTACTGTGTTTGCAATTAGGAAGCATTTAGTCGTCATCTCTAAGATAAGAGCTTATGGACTGTGCAGTGATGAATGTTGTATCGCCCTACTAGTAGCAGCTGTTCTGACAAACAGTCTTGGTCCAGAACCTAAACTGTGAGCTGCAACTGAGATAGTCCAGCCCTACAGTCCTCCTTTGGTGAATATTCGCTACTTTTCTAATGGCGTAGGAGTTGCTTTCTAGTGTCAGTTATGTTGTGTCAGTATGAGAAAACAATCCTATTTTATTAAAATTAGTAGTGTTATTCTAGCAGAACAGTCTGGGCAAGAAGCACTACAGAAGCAGGCATTATGTCAGGTTGTAAGTCAATGAATGGCAGCTGTTCTCTGAATCTGATAAAAGGGAACTTGGTCACAAATTTGGATGATTTTAATACGTATCTTGGCCAACAGATGTTCTTATTTGCTTATAAAAATGCTTATTTTATGTGGGTATTTGCCTACGTAAGGACTTGATGCACCTCCTCGTGCGCACTTTTTATAACTTGTATTTAGGGAAACAGGGTTGTAAGAGGAAACTCTGCAATGAGGCCTGAGTTCATTCTTCTTACACAGATTAGCCTTGCTGAGTTGTTCCTTCACCCTCCCTTTTCACCAGCTATTGACTTTACATGTTTGTGGGTATACAGAGGGTGGAACAGGGCAGTGCCGGACTATGCTGTTCTGTCTGCACCTGAGCAAGCCGTGTGGGTAAAAGACCCTGGAAATAATTCTGAGACCCCAGATCTGATTGTGGGTCTCCAGGCCTTCCTAAGGAATTAATAATTGCTGGCACCTCGATACACAAAGCCTCAGTGAGGCACAACCTCTTGCTGGCCAGGCAAAGATTTCAGCCTTAGCATTTGTTATGAGATCTATACTGTGAACTTTCCACACATAACTACTTAGTAAAAATCTTGGCTAGGGTCTAAGATTCAAATGCTCGAATCACTGGTTGCTAGCAGTTCACAGAGATGGGCTTTTAGAATCTTTTTAACAAGTGCCTTCAGACTTACTGCCATGAGAGCAGTGGCACTGGAACTGGAAAGCCTGAACTGAGCCTGCAAAGCGGTGCTGCTGCCTTCACCGCTGCGTACGAGACGCATTGATGCCTGTGGTGCATGTGGGAGACCAAATAACCTGTGCTTGGCCAGATGCTGAGTGTCTGTCCTGCACTGATGCTCGCCTTGTGCCGTGGCTGTTCTTTGAATTTGTTCCCAGGCATAAGGCAGCGTTGCAGCATTTCTGGTTCCTGTTATTTTCGAGCTGTGTAAAGTGAGGAAGCTGCTGTTTTTAGACAGGAAGACTGGAGGCTGTGCTGCGTTTCCTCTAGTTAAACTTGAGTTTGAGTTAGTGTCATTGTTAGGGGACTCTTGGAGGACAGTCCACATCGGCTGAAGTTAGTTCTGCTAGTAAAATGAAATAGCGTATTGTTGTTTTTCTACTTGTTAAAATTGCCCTCAGAAGAAGGCCTACTTGGAACCTCATTGCTACACTGCTGCCTCTGACCGGAGCCATTTTTCTTGTGAAAGCAACCAAGAACTGAAACAGTGTTGACTGCTTTTTATTTGGGGATAAAACCAGTGGGATAAACTCAGAGAGCAAGTCTGTGAATCCAGATACTGGACTAACAAATGAGACCACAAAAACCTTATGAAGAACATACGGAAAGCAGATGGATGTGTTTGCTGTTTACCACCTCGTTCCTCCAAGCGCGCAGGCTGCCCTTGCAGCTGGATGCTGAGTAAGGAACTTCACTGTGCTCACAAATCAGTTGTGCATTTCTGATGCTTCTAGCTTCGTACTTCAAGCATTTCTGCTCAAAAAGCTTGTACTTGCCCTGCTACTCTGATAAAGTCCTAGCTGGGTTTGGGCCACTTTTGTCTGAAACGGGTAATTTGGTGTTGATAATGCACGTGTAGTCCAGAGAGAGGGCTTATCCCTCACAGAATCACAAACATTGCATGTCTATTTATTTATTTATTTTATGTTTTAGCACCTTTTTCAAGTCTTGAAGCGCTTTGATAGTATAAGCTATGCACCTGTAGCAGCTTCACCAGCCACTTGTGCAGCCATTTCTGGGCCAGAGCATGGCTATGGATCGAGGAACCATTGCATTTGAAGAGAGAGGGAAAAAAAACCATCTGGTTCCTAACAGTTCTCTAATTTTGACCAATGCATAAGGGAAATCTAGGAATGCAATATACCGCTGCTTTAACTTCAGCAAGCAGCCTGCAGTGTCATGGGGATCTTTGAACAAACTGGCAACAAAATAATCCACTGATGGGCTTTAAAGCATGCTATGAAGAGTTTATGCTAGGTCTATTTCACCTTTCTCTTAAATGCATTGGTGATGCAAAAAAAAATTGTAAGACTGTACATACATGGCTAAATGAGCAAGATTATTTGCAGCTAAAATTTTGTTGTCTTTCTGTGGGCTGTAGAAGCAATATGTTCTGCGTGCAGGCTGTATCCTCTCATTTTATTTGCTTTTTTCTCCTTGAGTTCATTTTTTCAAAGCACTGCAAATCTGCTTAACTCCCATTCTTCTGCATGCCATGGCAATGTCACTGGTCCTAGAAATTGACAGGTCTTCTTGATTCCTGCCTTCCTGTAAGAGCAGCACTGCAGTGCTGAAGCAAAGTCGAGGGTTGTAGCTTTGTGTATGGATCAGCTTTCCGGTATGGAAAATGAATCTTTGTTTTCTTGAGTTGTCCTGCAAGTTCTTGTGGGAGGAAAACACATCATCAGCGCAGTGAAACTTTACTTTGTGTTTTCAGTTTTGTAAGCAGTAATTTAAACTCAGTGTTTCATATGACTGTACAAGGGATTGCCAGGGGTCGAGTGCTTGGAAAGCTTTGGTTCTTTGTACTGCTAGCAGGACACATATCCTGGGAATGGCTGCAGCTGCATTGCCAGCAGTCTGGAGGCAGAAGGTGTGGTGCTGTGAAGGGATGCAGGCGTGCAGAACCGTGCGTGGTGCAGCTGCTGTGGCGTCCTTCTAGTGCCAGAAGAAACTCTGTAAGTTCAAGTAGGCCACAAACCCATTTCTTCTGTTTAGTTTTTCCTAGTCCTGGTGTAGAATTATTCCACATCTGTTCAGTGATACTTTTTCTTAAAAATGCCAGACTTTTTTTCAAATGCAAACCACGTTGACTTCCCCCGTTCGCCATCCTCTGGTAGCTCCCACCGCTGCAGCACAGCCACACAGTTCAGAGGGGCTGCAGCTGAGCCCCGCGTGGCTCCAGCAGCTCCAGCTGCGCCAGGCAGAGCTGTGGGTGCAGCACTCGGGCTGTGTTTTTGCCAAAGAAGTCTCAGCCCGAAGCCAAGGAAAATTTTGGAAAGCTACAAGAAAATAATGTTCTGTTACGCATGCCTTAGCTTTATTTTTTCCTCTTTCTGAGATTTGTCCAGGTGCTTAGGTGTCGTCGGACATCCACACAGTCTTAAAGCAGGGAAAATTGATGTTCAGAGAACAATTTTCAACTTGTCATATACAAGCTGAGAAAATATTTACAAGGAACATATGGTTCATTGTGTGCTTTTTATTTACCAGAAATGAATGGTGATTAGTCACATGTATGCCACATGTATTTGAGAACTGGATGCAAACTAGGCAAAATATAAACACTTTTTCTTAATGGTGAGGCGGTTTCAATTAGTCCTTTTCTTAATATCTCAAGGGAACTTTTCATGTGTTTGTGTGATTTAGTTTTATCAGTCTATAGCCCGGTGAAGTGCTAGTTTTATTTAACATTTTTGTGAGTGTTGTGATCTGTAGTAACTGTAATACTTTGACTTTTAGGGATTGGTAAAGGCTTCAGAATTCTAAGAACTTCATTGTAAAATAGCTTTGTCTTTTTAAAGCATGCTAATGGTTTTTATGGACACTTCCTTTTGTATTCTGAGTGAATGTATTGTTACAGGTTTAATGTTTAATGGACCAATAAAGTTTTTCTTACAAATGAAGTTGTTTGTGCTATATAAAAGTTGAAAAGTCAACTTGGGAGAAAATTCACATATATTAAGATATGAAATAATCAGCTGCTGAGCCAGCAGAATTGGTTGATTTTTTTTTCCCCACTACATTTGGATGTTGTTTAACAGAAAAAAAGATGTTGCTGTCACAGATGGCATTATGCACTTCACTCCGAAGAGAGAAACAGCAACATATTGATGTAAAATAGTGGTTTAACACAGCTTAATTGTGAGACAGGCACTTAACAAGATTCAAGACAACAAGGTGCACTTGATTATTTACTGCATAGAGGACAGCATTAACCACCCTCATTCAGATGAGTCACGAGGCTCAGAGTATGCTTTTGCTTTTCAAATTTGAACCACAGAGGTAAGGAGCTGATGTGCAGCAAAACCCATTCCTGGCCCAGGCTTGGTCAGTGATTTATGTCTAAGGGATTGCATGTGTGCAGTTAAAGATACAACCTTAACAAAGCTCTGACAGCTTAACAAACTAGTATCAGTCACTTTCTGAGGATCTGTATCGGCAAGATGTCTTGACATCAAGTATCAGAGATCGGTTTCTGCACAGATGTAACCTCTAGAGGTGTCTCTACTCAAGTGGAGATCATGCCTGCAGCCCACTGCCAAGTAGGTGAGCTCCAGGGGCTACAGGCTGCTTGTTATTTGTGGGGTAAGATGGCTGATTCAGCTGCATTTGTGTGCCAGCCCTCCCTTGAATGAGCATGCTCCAGTGGTAGCAGTTGAGCAAGATCTTGGGTTGTGGTGCAAGATAGCCCTTGGCTATGGCACTGTTACCTGAATCCCCAAAATCCAAGAATGCAGCCATTATGACTACTCCTAGAGTTACCTGCTTAAATTAGTGATTATAGCCTGAGCAGCATTACGGCAAAAAATAAAAAATATAAATTCAGGTGCAGGGCTGCACAGTCACGCTTAGGGAATAGGACATGGCTTCTTCACATGCGCTATTGCGTGGATCTGGTCACACAGGTAAGCAGAGCTGTGCAGGCTGAGGCCAGGAGAAGGCCTCTGTGGTGTGATCCCTGTGCAGCTCTGGTGCCAGGCCATAGTCTATGGGCAGCGAGCAAGGCATGGAATGGGCTGTGGCCCTGCTGGCCTGAGCCAAAAGCCAGCCACCTCCACCCAGCTGCATGCGTTGGGGCCTGGCAGGATGCTGCCGTCTTCGGGTGATTCCCCTCAGGAGATGGCCCTTAGGGAGTAGCAGTATTTGAAGGCCGTTCATGGTGTCCGCAGCCCTTGATTAAGAATTGGTGGAGTGGGAGGCAGCAGCCCCAGCACTGCTGAGCATTTGCAGCTGCTGCTCAACTTGCACAGGGGTGTGAGGGAGATGGACACGCTTGACTTTAGAGATGTGGGATCACAGTGTCTCTGTTGGACAGTGGCCACACATGGAGCTCTGCACTGCAAAACAGGCTGGAAAACAGTGGCGGTGAAGTGCTCACGCACCGGGTCTGATAGATGGGTGGCAGGGTTTCCCAGGCCCTGAGTATGACCTTGCGGCACATCTTTCTTTGTCCACAACAGGTAACTTCACAGATTCTGAATTTGTGGGTTATGAGGTGTCAGCACAGCAGAAGTGTGAGCTCTGGCATCACATTGCCAGGTCTGCCAGCACGGTGGCCCACAGCTGAGCAAGATGCCCTAGGTGGCTGGAAGCTGCCAGCTGTGGCTTTGTTCAGGTACCTCCGGAAGCCCCAGAGCCAGATCCTGCCTCGCTCTCACCTGCCTGAGTCTGTGGACCAGCAGGGAGAGCTTGGCTGTGGCATGGGCACTGTTTGTTCACATCCTTATGAAAAGTAACAGCTCTGTAGTCTGCAATGTCTTTTTCTGCAGCTGCCCTTGGAGCTTGTACTGCCTTCGTACTGAAAAAGGATGCAGCAGAAACACACACTGTATCCAAACTTACTAAGTTACAGAGTGCACTGGGACACGTCTTTGGTTTCTGTTTCCCATTCCCTTCCTAATGGTTGTTAACACTTAATTCAATGGTTGTATAGGTGTTTTTTTAACTTAAATAATCACTATAGTACTGGTTGAGAGAGCTTAGCTCTGAGCAGGGTCAGCAAATCTAAGCCTGGCTTGAGGTATGTGAGGCAGGATTATTTTCTATGGCTGTTTCACCTCTTTTTCTTTAAATCATGTGTAAGTCATGCACTGTGATGAGATCTGACTACAACTCCCTGCAGGCAGCTTTTTTGTTTTTATAGGCTATAAGTGTATTCATAATTTTCTGGAAGCAGGAGCATAGGAAGGTCTGACAGTTCTTGGAGGAGTTTTGCCAAAAGTAACAGGCTGCAGAAAATTTAATCTCTCCAAGGTGAGAGAAAAGCTTCTGACCTGAGTGTGAGCAGGAGTGGAGAAGATAGTGAGAAGCATGAGATCTTGGCAGCACCCATCTCTTCTATTTCAGGCTGGACACAAACTCTTGTTTTTGACACATGCCAGAGATAAAGTTAGGAAGACAAAATTGCCCTTTCTTCGTGATTCTGTTTAATACTGAATCCAAAATGGCAACAGAATCAAACAGTCCCTGAGAATGGCTTAAGCATCATTACATTACATGCCACAGCCTAGGTCTTCAGGCAAATCTGAAAACAAGTGAAGCCTCAAAATGTTTTTGTCTCCTTTTTATTTTCACTTTTATACAAAAAAGTCTGACAGTCACATCAATAAGAACAAGCTGAAGTGTGAACTCTTACAACAATCATATAAGGATTTAAAATACATTGTTATTGCAAACAATAAAGCAATACTAGTTTGCTTTTACTCCTTAAATATCCCCAACGCCAAATTGCTGAGCTTGAAATTCTTGAAAGTCCTCTGGGATGGTGTCTGAAAGCAGGAAAATACAGGAAAGATCAGTCTCCTTACGACTAAAGGAAGAACTTACACTACTTGGTTGCATCTATTTAGGTAAAGCCTGGTCTTTTGTTTACCTGTTAAGAATGAACTGGGACTGCTTGCAGTTTTAGTGTATGCCACTGAAAAGCAGAGGAGCTCACAGGATAGTGCACGCTGCAATGCCAGTTCAACTGGACTGCTATAATCCTTCAGATGTTTTGGTTTTGTTTTGTTGTTTTTTTTTTTCCCACCAAAAATTTTAGTGGCTTCTGCTGTTACATTTGTGACAGTAAAAAGATGAGCAGAAAGGTGGAAAAACAATTGGTGTCTTGCTTTGTAACCCAGATATGTGCACAGTACCAATTCCTTGATTTCCCAGCTCAACTGGGAAATGCCCATGGTGGCATGAAAAGCCATAAGAGGAAACATTAATCCTCAATGCCAGGACCAGCAGCAAAAACAAATTTAAAGCTGGCAAAGGAGAGCTTTTTAAATTTAAAGCTGGAGATGGGTCAGTGTTGTAAGAGTAGCTGTAGTGGTTGATGCTGAGTTTGCAGGGTCTTTTTGCCAGGTGCCAGAACGTTTCACCCAGGCAGCCACAGAGCAAACAGGAGAGCTGAAGCAGCAACTGAGCAGAGTTCAGCAGTGAAGCTGAACTACCTGATTCCAACTGTGGTCTGATTCTTTCCACCCTGATGCTGGGCAGGTATCTCTGAACTCAGAAAACGAAATAACTTCATAAACAAATGATATCTGGGGACAAAAAGTGGCAAGTATTCTGCTTTTTTTATCTGTTGGTTTGATAACTTCTTTTTTGAGCACCGAGAATTATTGTTAAGATTTCTTCACAAATGTGAGACCTCAACTGAAGTATGAAAGGGATGCTGGAAACTCCACAGAATTCCTTAGTGGACTTCACTGAACCACTGCAGTATCTGCAGCAAAGCCGCTGCCCGCTCACTGCCAGGAAAAGTATCTGCAAGTGTATCTTCAGTAAGAGCTCTGAGGCATGCTTTCTGGGAAACTACACACTGTTTCAGACATTACCAAGTAATCTTTAATTGTTTGCATCTGCTTAACTGTCACTCACAAATACCAGCCTGTGCTCAAGTGCTCAGGAGCCAAGGTGCAGAGCTGGGGGCTTTTCTGTACAGCACCTGTGTCCATCACAGACTCAGGTTTGGCTTCCTAGATCCATGGAAAGTGAAGAAACTATGCCAGGTTGGCTGGTTAGTTATTTTACTATAGCTGCCTTGGTCAGTCAGGGAGTGATGCTGAGACAAGGGTCAGCCCCTGGTATCTCCACCTGGAGCTAGATCAACTGCTGATGGGCAGAAATAGCCCAACACAACCAGCTTCTGTGTGAGTGAACAAGATAGGATTTATACAGTACGGTGGGAGATCAGGTCAGAGCTGAGGATTTTACCCCATGTGGAGAGCCAGCATGCACCCATGGTCTGAGGACTCCACCCTTACAGGCATCTTAGGATCCTGTCCTCTCACAGACAGGAGCAATCAGCAGCACAACAGGGGCAACCAGCAATACACAAACGATCCCAGCAGATCTCCAGATTGGCTTCACCTTGTTTTCAAAGCTTGAGGCACTGTGCATACATGATGACCTCAGTATGTCGTGCATGCACAACTCTCATGGTTGACTGCTTTTAAATAACATTTCTAATTCACTGATGACAGCAACAATACTTAGTGAGCACAATCTCTGCAGCACAGCAACTGCTCTGGGAAGAGCAGTTGTGGGGTGTTAGTTCTCATCTGGCTGGGCTGCAGTGCCTTTCTGGTGTCAGGGGAGGCATTTAACAGCTGTAAAAAACTTGTAAATGAAAATCAAAGGAAAAGATGCAAGATAGCTTAATTCAAAAGCTGGATTAATGTTCTTTCTGGTAATTTGCTAGAGATTACAAAAAAAAAAACACCACCAAAAACCAACAACGTTACCATTACAGCGATATTTCAGGTTGGACCAGATAATGTTTTCCTGAGAAAAGCAGAAAACTCCAAGCCGTCCTCCACGCATCGTGGTGTCTATAGTTACACCAGAGTCTGCCACCAAGTCAGAGCCTTCGTAAAATCTTGCCCTTAATGAAAACAAACAGAAGCTGTGTTAGGTCTTTTCTAAATCTGCAGCACTTATAAAAGTAGTTTCATTTATCTGCTTTGATTCCAGCCTTCTGCCTGCAGCCAGGCTAGGGGAGTAGAAGCTAAGACATAGCTCCTTTGTGGTAACTGGAGCAATGCTGCACTCAGGAAAAGAGCTCAGCAGAGAAGAGGTTTTCTGTGTTTTGGTGGCTGCTGCTTGATCCTGCCCTCGGTCCTCTATCAGTCTACAACTGGTAACTATGGGAGAAACGGAGAATCAGGTTAGGTCAGCTGAGGAATGCCAGATGGATTTTGTCTCACACAGTATGAAGCTAAGCTATTTTTTTTTTTTTTAAATAGGCAAAGTTTCAAACATGCTGCATGGAATCTTAAAGCTGCTTTCCTGACTGTTGGATTTCTTTAAAAATGTTTAGATGATTCATTCCAGGAACAGTTTTGATGATCTGGCACTTTCTTGTTATAAAAACTGTCAGCAAATTCCCAAATAACCCTGGGAATAATTGTGCCCTGCCAAATTTCCAAGCACATGCCCTGTCCTGGGGGTCTGAGCAGGACCACACTGCAGCCAAGTGAACTATCACAGCACCAGCTGTACCACATCCTCGGCCTCTGGATACCAGCAAACAGCTCAATGGACAATGAACCTGGAGGGTCCTGCTTTGGGCAAGGATATCACTGTGTTAGGAGCCAGCGTGACATGCAAGAAAACAGTGGGTGGTGAAGGGAAAGAAAGTTCCTATGTCTTTTCATAAAATAAGAAAATAATTCCTGTTATGCCTATTTCCTGATTTGCTGAAGCAGAAGCTGAATGAATAGAGCTTGTTGCTCACTCGAGTGCCTTTTCTCTGGATGACCTTGTAGCCTTGGAAAATCTCTGTAAGACACATTATGGTCTGTGGCATTAGGCCGAAATGGACAACAGCAAGATGTTGGCAGAGGTTCACTTCAGGCCTGCCTGAAGGATTTTGTGATACTAACAGGGCTCCTATCTTCAGCTGCAAGTCAGTTAAGCAGGCTAGAGAGACTGCAACCACAAGCAGACAACTGCTTGGGAAGCAGCTTCGTGAACATCTTGATCTAAAGGAAATGCAAAAGTCTGCCACCCAGTGGCTCGGACACAGTCATTGACAATACCAACATTCTTAATCCACTGCAGCTAAAAGTCAGGTCCACCCACTCCACTGATGATGTGCACCAGAAAATGGAATTATAATAGCACCAACTTTGTGCATTTCAATTGCAGAGTGATGATTTTTTGAAGAACAATCCAGTTTCCTGTGTTTATTCTATCACAAGTTTGCAAAATCTGTGCTAAGAACGCTACAGCGGGTTTTTTGCAGTTTTATTTTTTCAGAATCAAACTCTTCAGAATGATTGCTTCTAAATAACTGCTCTTTCTAAATTAAAATAATAAGACTAGTTTGAATGTAGTTGTACTTAACAAATAAACTTTCTCAGCACATTCTCTGTGACCTCAAATCATCGTGATTACTAATCTTAGGAGCGCAGCCATGGAATGGACAGCTTTGATTACATATTCTGTGATAACAGCCCTAAAACTACTAAAATTACAATTCAAACTAAAAGATCAACATTAAGACATTTTTAAATGTCTTTTGAGGAAACAAGGTATCATAGCCATGAAGTGGTCTGGTAGTGCTGGGCAGTTAAAACAAAGATGGTAAAAACATCAATTACGAAACACTTAGCTTGCAATTGTCTGCCCTAGGAAAAGAATTGCAGGTGGAAGCTCGCAATTGTAATCCCTTACAGCTTCCTAACTGCAAAGCACAGATACCATACATTTTCAGATCATTTAAGAAATGTTGAGAAATAACAGTTTAAGCAGACATATATCTGTATTCACCTTATCTATTCTTTACTCTTACCTGATATACCCAATCTGGGGTCTGTGCTGCAAGAACCAGCGGTAGGAGACTTTGTCTTTCCACCCCACATTTCGAGGGTCTTTCCACAGCAGCCTCACCTGGTCACTGGTGTCCCCTGTGTGCCAGAGGGAGTTGCGCAGGTGCTCACCTGGGCCTGTCTTTGATTTCACAGCCTGCAGAAATACATTTTTCAAGTACTGACAACAGAGAAATGTAACTTCCAGCAGCACTAAGTCTTCTGTAGTGGGGAGATCTGCAGAAGCACCCTCATTCCCACTCACAAGCCCACAATTTCTTTTGTAACTGCAGCCACTGCTTACATAGAAAAATAATCAAATACCCAGGACCAAGGAGAAGCAGGCAATGTGACAACTAGAGCAGGGACTAAATACTCCAGTTGATGGACAAAGGACTGTCAATAAAAACCCTTAAGAAACTGTGCTGATTAAACAGGCTGAGTGACAGCTGTCTGACAACAGTTTTGGTACCCAATGCGGGGAAAGGAAAGCAGCTGAACATCACTGCCAACACGCAACATGATGACTTTGCCAAAGGCAGAAGGGCCAATGCCTGACATGAAGGCTTAGCCCACAGCCAGGCTGTAATGACCACTGCACCCCCAGCTAGGATGCACAAGCATACCTTCAGCTGAATGCCAGGCTCTGCAACAGCTCTGAAGGGAGTTGCTTGCCAGTACGTCTGTTCGGTCTGTTTCCACATTACTACATAAAAGCTAGAGCTGTCTTGATAGCCAAAAATAAAACCAGCGTAGTCGTCATCTGTCACTGTGTTCACATGAAAAGTGCCCTCGAAGTCAACACCATTAAAAGCAGTGTAACCTAAGGAGATGCAGGGTTAAAACCAAGTCTGCAGAAAAAGCCTTCACATGCTACTTGATTTTCTGCTATAAATCTTGAATCTCAGAAGAGCACACATACCAACAGCAAGGCCAGGATCACTGTTCATAGTCTGCACAATTTCCATGCCCTGAAAGATTAAATTCAGGGTGGTTAGTGTGCATGACGAGCTGGGTTGGCTAAGGCTGGCAGCCTCTTCTGGCCTCCTGCTAGCACTCCCTCCATGCCTTTCCTCTCTATGCTCAATACATGTCTGTAACACTTGCCGCTCTGAATTAAAAAGAAAGCTACAATCAAATCCTCATATTTCATCTGCTTGTGTGCACAGAGTTGGGAATGATTTTTCTTTTCCTGGAGGACTGGACTTAGCTTTCTTTCCCTCCCTGCCCCAATTATTCTGAAATCACTGATTCTGGGCCAGGATTGGAGATGAGATGGAAAAAACAAATGGGAGATGAGGACTTTTGCAGGGCCTCGCTCACAGAATTTCATCACTGTTCAGGATTAAACTGACTGCCAGGACTAGGCAGAGGAAGGTTTCTTGTACATTTCAGCTGGTTTGGCAGAAATTTTAACAATGGGAGTGAAATGTCCATTTCTCGTGACTGAAAACGTTTCCCTTCTGAAGACTAAAATGTGTTAGTATAAGCAATATTTATTGGACTTCATTTAGGAGCAGATGCTGTGCTATACAGCAAGTCAGACTTTCAAACTCTAGAAAGTACTCTTGAAATTTTACTATGCCAT